>NC_053131.1:809349-886849 GCF_010015445.1 Perca fluviatilis
GAGCAGGTTGCACAGCCGTCATGCCAACCCCCCAGAACACACGTGACACGTTATCCGAGTATACACTTGGTCATTTGCACAAACATAGAGAAACACTCTGTGAGATACCGTAAAGGATGGGTTAAAGGAGTTTATTGTACACCACACAACATATACATATCACACCGATACACATCATGCTGCTGTGGTTATCGCGACCGAAGTTCACATTACACTTCCTGGACAGGCCCGAGTCCAACCGTGGAGTCCAGCGTTGAGTCTTCACAGTTAAAGCAGACTACACCATGCAGCTCAGAGAATGCATATTCCGGAACCAGGTCTCGGTTTCATCAGGTTCCACAGTTCGTACACATATTTCAGCCCGGACCATCAAGTCACAATTAAACTTCGGTCCAATACTTAGACTGGACCGACTTTGGGACCTTTGGCCGATTCGAGAGTTGTACACCCAGGTGGTAACAGTCCCGAAGGGGAACATGTGCCGATTAGCGCCCATAGACTCCTCAGCGAGTGACACCAGGAAAAATCTATGTGGTTGGTCACGCCACGGCCACAATCCCTTGATCCCCAGTTCCCCTTTGGCACCTTGTTGTAGTCGGTCCCACACAGCGCCATGAACACCAGCTTCTCCGCACGCCTCCTTAGCATCTCTAATTACATCTCCCTTGATGCACAGGAAAACACCTGCCTGCTCGGTTCAATCTCAAAAGCGACCGGGCTGCCCCTCTGTACCAGGCCTGTCATGTACGCTTTGCTCAAGCGCTTTGAGACCACGCAAGACATTCTCCTGTTCCTTGCACAGTTCCGCCCCACGCCTACACCATCGTCGAAGCTCGAAAGCTCAGGGACTTTTTCCGGCTCCTGCAGACAGGAGATCTTCCTCTTCTCTCCAACACACGCGGGCTTTTCCGAATCGGAGATTGCCGCCAGGCCCTGGTCAGATGCGGTGCCTAATAGTGTTACGAAAAAACCGACTTTTTGCATTGACACAGTGTGCGCCCACAGCACGACACAACACCTTAACTCGGTCCCCTTGCTCGAGAACCTAGACAGAAAGGTGACGCATACAGATCCCTTGATCCCGCCAGGTATAGGTACCTGGCTACGCTTAGCTTTAGGTCGACTCTCCCTCGGCCTCCTCGGCTCATCCAGACTTGCTTCAAAGTTTTGTGCTGCCTCGGCCTCTGGTAGCAGGTGCTCGCCCCCGCAGCGATGTCACACAGAACTCTGAACCTATCCTCGCCAAGAAAGCTCACCAAATGTCGGTTTCAGGCTGCGGTCTCTTCTTGGGGACTAGCACACAACAGCTCGCCGGCTCGAGCGGTGCATGTCTCGACCCTCCCGGGTAGCTCTTGTTGTCCATCCTCATGGTAATCCCTTCCCGTCCACAAGCCGTAAGCACGGCCATTACATCGGAATCTCCGCTGCACACGGTCACGCTGCCCGTGAGGACATTGCACAACCCCACGAGCAGCGTGTCAGCCTCTGTGCTCCTACATAGCAGACACGCCACCGCAACAAAGACACTTGTGAACTCCGCGGGTCCGCTTGGCTCACGCAAAACGCTTCCGAGACCACCGGACGCTCTATCTCTCCGCAACTGGGATATACGCTGCAGAGCTCACACTCGGGAGGTGTCAGGTCATTGAGCATATTCGCAACACACTGTCATCCTCTGTGTACTTCTCTGGAACGACATTACGGTTTTCGCAGAGGTCCCTCACATTCTCCCTTGGCCCCCCACATTCCTCCCTGGCCCCGGTCACTAGAAACAACTTGTTTTTCATACCCATATCGGCCAACAGTTTCATCATTGGGTATTCTATGGCGCATAGATTGGCGATACAAAACTCCATGTGAGGCGAGGCGGCAGGTTGAGTCTCAGCTCCCTCACGGCTGGCTTCTGAGCCCTAGTTCCATCTTTGACAAGCACACACACGACTGGCCCCTCATTCTCCGAGATGTAGCACAACGCCAGCGCTCTGGCCATGCTCAGTATTGACCCCTGTGGATCATCCTCGATGTAGTCACTCTCCTTGACTTTGTGGATAACCAGAGATGGTCTATCAGGAGTCCAACCCTGTGGCAGACACGGGCGGCCATCAATTCGAACGGGGCTAGGTGAGGGTTTGCGAAAGCATTGCGCGGATAGCATTGTGTCTCAAACCCATGTTGGTCAAAATGGTGAGTAGGAGCCTATTGAGCATCTGGGTCATAGACGAGTACACTGTCTTGAGATTGGTTTGACTCGGGGACAGCTTATTCAACCAAAGACCATGGAGGACTCACAATCTGAGTCACCACAGAGGAGAACTATATATATATATATGTGTGTGTGTGTCCGTGTGTGTGTGCGGTCTGTGTGTGTACAACCGCAGCGAATTCCTCGCGACCGCAACAGTGACAGGTAGATGTGGTAACACGATCCATGAAACTTTTTCCATGGCCTCCGGGAAACAATTATTCTACCTTTGAAGAAAAAACAAGAAAGAAAGAGAGTTCATGTAGACCACAGCAGTTTTAATCATCGTTGAAATCATCTTCACTCTGACGGGCTGCCGCTGAGGCGGCTAACCTCTTCTTGTCGCCATTGAAAAGCTTGTTCCTGTAACTCAACTCTTGTCTCATCTAAGCGGGAGGTCTCGCTCGGCCCGGCAGAGGCCAGCCGAGTCTCGACTCTCGTTCACACATACACGTAGGAGTGGAGACAATTGAGCACTTGCGGGCAGAAACTGTTCAGCCACATCGGAACTTGCTGGCGCAGGGACCTAGAAATCGTGGGTCGCAAGCAACCCCTCATGTCAACCTTTTGTTATCCCGGTCTGACGATCACCAGGTATGCCGCGGACCGGCCCCGCCATGCTCGGGTACGTTGAGCCACAGTTGCGTGTTGTATCGCCACAAGGTGACCGGATCCAGTTCGTCGTTGTTCCTGGTCTTGAGCTCAAGCAGCACTACGCTTGTCCCTTACGGTGTCCTGGGCCACTAGGGTCCACTTCGGTGTAGAATCCCCACGGTCGCCTATGGACGTAGCACCGGGTACAGCCGTTGTGGTATGTGTAGGCTCTGCACGCCGCTACTGCTGCCACTGCCACTGCCACTGCCGCTAAACCTGTCGGGCCTGGGCACACCGGCGACTTTTGAGGCCCGCGATATCGGAGCCGGTAGGCGCAGAGCTTTGAGCTGCGGGAGAATGAGTCGAGACACCGGGCCCACGCCACGTATTGTCTCTTCGCTGAACACGCCCTTCAACCTGAGGCCGCCTACCACAGTGCCTATAATGGAGGACATGTGGGTCTTGTCCCACAGGAGCTCGTAGGCTCGGAGTGAGCGCTTTGACCTCAACAGTTGCAACAGCGGCTTCCTTGAGTGTCAACCCGTGGGACTCGGCGATTCTTCAGGTTTCTTACGGCACCTCGGCACCCACTCGAGCGTAACTGTGTGGGTTGGCGCTCAGGTCCCTAACGCTCTCGTGGAACATGTCCATGCTTATCATGTTGTGTTTGGCGCTACCGCTTCCTGTACAGCTTGATAGACTCGCGAGTCTTGGGATGCCCTGAACCTTGTACCAACGGTCGTCTGCGGTAGACTTTGCGCATAGGGTGCCGCCGACTCCACGGAACACGACATCGCCGGGTCTTGGAGCTTCATTGTTATACTAAAGTGCTAGGATCGTCGGCTCACTGGGTATAGCTGCGTGGTAGAAACTGCATTGCGAGTAAGTACCAACAAACCTACAAGAGCTGCAAGGATCCTTCTGAGCTATGCATCGGAATAGGAACCCGATGAACATCGGTGACTTCGGTAGCCCATACCAAGAAACTCCCGCCCTATTGAACGGAGCCGCTGTCCGCTTTTAAGGGTAAGCTGGGAGCGAGCGATCGGCCATCACCTCCTCTCATTGTGGGCTTCCTCACCATACCCAACAACATCCTGTACTTTATCGACAGCAACACGCACCAGGGCCATGGGATGTCCAGCCGCGGACTCTAACTCGGCCCAGGCTAAGCCCGAATACGTGTATGCTTACATCCACGCTGGATAGCTTTAATCACACTGGGGTGCCTGGCCATGGTCGTAGCGCATAGTGCCTCCAGCTATTTCACCACGAGCAAACTGAAAATGGACGACGTGCCAGATCCGTACAAGGTGCCGGGTCCAAGAGCACCAGGACCGTGGATCACGCCCTCCTATCATGATGAACATTGAGCTGTTCATGGCTTGATAGCGGGATGCATGGAGTTACTGTATCAACCGGCTGATCAGCAATGCTCAGAGGCTGCATAACATGGAGGTGCCATCGCCGTGTTCAACATCGTAATCTACGCCATGTAACGCGGTGACCATGGTCATGACCTCGACCGTTGTCAAGGAGAGACGCGACACTGTCCAGTTTGATGGTCAGAGCGATCCCGAACGCCGCAGCCTCCGTTCAAGACCACAGAAGCTACTACGAACAGTACAATACACCAATGTCGAAGATTCATCTAATCCTCGCTGACAGCCCCGTATTTACATTCACCAACGTTAGGTCGCCTATGTCACTATCAGGACCAAGTACATGCTCAACCGGGACAGAAAGCTCAGCAAACAAACACAATGTCCATAAGACTGTCTGCGCCCTAAACAACAGGACTCTGACAGATCACGAGAAGAAAAACTTGGCTGTGTCCACCGTGAAATGTGTCACCCGGAACGGATGCGATTGATAGGACCTCAAGAAAGTCGCTTTGACAGACCCTGTTTGTTGAGTTTACGCGACCGCACAATATCGGGACCTACTGGCCTTGTTGTTTTGCTACGTGGACCCTACACAAAAAGCACACACGACCTATCCCCAGAGACACCTGCTAGTGCAGCTGCCCGGCAAGTGGACCACAACGCATCGTTACTCAGCATCAAGCTTAGGTGAGGCTCCAGCCAAGAGTGAAGACCACAACCGCCTTTGCCAAAAGAGCTCAAGTGGCGACAGAGGAGCTGAGCCCTGGCGATCCTTGAAACGGTGCCCGCGGCGGTGATGAAAAAGCCCAGAGGAACACTGACAAAGCATCGCGAGCACATGTACGCATAAATGAAATGTGAATTGTTCCCATTGAAATAAAAAATAAAAGAAATATAAAAAAAATAAATCTGTGTCTCTCTAATTTCACTGATGTTTTCACTGAGTGGCTGCCATAAAGCTCACAGACCACATTTCATCAAAAACACATCCAACTGCTGGTAAAGCATCCATCTCTGTTTCCCCATTGCGTGAATTGGGTTTTAGGGCAGATAATGCCGCCGTTCTGCCAGCAGATGCCGGAAACCCATTTTCCTCGCATCCGTTAACCTCTTTGTGTTGTCCTTTGGGTCAGCAGTGACCCGCTCAGTTTATTTGACTTTTGCATTGGCCTGGTGCGCTTCGGTCTTTCTGACCCACACGCTATTTCGCTGGTATTTCTCTCTGCTACCGCTGCTCTGGCCTTCGGTCCTTTCTGACCTACACACATTCCGTGGTATTTCTCTGCTACCGCTGCCCTGGCCTTCGGGTCTTTCTGACCCACACGCTATTCCGTGGTATTTCTCTGCTACTCTGGCCTTCTGGTCTTCCTGACCCACACGCTATTCCTGGTATTTCTCTGCTACCGTCTGGCCTTCGGTCTTTCTGACCCACGTACAAGTCCGTGGTATTTCTCTGCTACCGCGCCTGGCCTTCGGTCTTCTTCTGACCCACACGCTATTCGTGGTATTTCTCTGCTACACGTGCCTGGCCTTGGTCTTTCTACCCACACGTTATTCTGGTATTTCTCTGCTGCTAGCGCCCTGGCCTTCGGTCTTTCTTGACCCACAGCTATTCCGTGGTATTTCTCTGCTACCGCGGCTCTGGTTCGGGTTTCTGACCCACACGCTATTTGGTATTTCGCTACCGTGGGCTGTCTCTCTCGCACGACCGTTATTCTGGTATTTTGCTACCGCTGCCTGGCTTCGGGTCTTCTGACCACATATCGGTATTCTACGCCGCGGGTTTTTTTCTGACCCACACGCTATTCGCGGTATTTCTCTGCTACCGCGTCTTGGCTTCGGTCTTTCGACCCACACGTATTCGTTGGTATTTCTCTCGAGCTCCTTCGTCTTTCTGACCCACACTATTCCCAGTATTTTCTCACCGCTGCTCTGGCCCTCTGGTCTTTCTGACCCACACGTATTCCTGGTATTTCTTGCTACCGCTGCTCTGGCCTTGGTCTTTCCGAACCCAACCTATTCCTGGTATTTCTCTGCTACCGGTCCTGGCCTTGTTTCTGACACACGCTATTCCTGGTATTTCTCTGCTACCCCTGGCGGTCTTCTGACCACGCGTATTCCTGGTATTTCTCTGCTAACCGCTGGCGGTCTCTTCTGACCCACACGTTATTCCGGTATTTCTCGCTACCGCGCCCTGGCTTCGGTCTTTACCACAGTATTCGTATTCTCCTACCGCACACCCCGCTGCTCTGCCTTCGGGTCTTTCTTCTGACCCACACACGCTATTCCGTGGTATTTCTCTGCTACCCGGTCTGCCTTCGGTCTTCTACCCACACTATTCCGCATGGTATTTCTAGCGCTCTGCTTCGTCTTTCCTGCCCACACCTATTGGTATTTCTCTGCTACCGCTCTGGCCTTCGGTCTTCACCTCACACCGCTATTCTGCGGTATTTCTCGCTACCGCGCCTGGCCTTCGGTCTTTCTGACCCATGTATTTCGGTATTTCTCGCTACCACGGGCTGGCCTTCGGTCTCTGACCCACGCTATTCCTGGTATTTCTGCTACCGCCTGGCCTTCGGTCTCTCTTCTGACCCACGCTATTCCTGGTATTTCTCTGCTACCAGCCTGGCCTGGTCTTTCTGACCCACGTATTCCGTGGTATTTTCTACCGCGGCCTGTTCGGTCTTTCTGACCCATCGTATTCGGTATTTTCTGCTACCGCGGCTCTGGCCTTCGGGTCTTTCTGACCCAACGTATTCCTGGTATTTCTCGCTAGGCCTTGTTTCTTCTGACCCACACCTATTCCGTGGTATTTCTCTGCTACCGCTGGCCCTGGCCTTCGGTCTTTCTGACCACGTATACTGGTATTTCGCTACGCTGGCCTTCGGTCTTCTGACCCACGCGTTATTCCGCGGTATTTCTCTGCTACCGTTCTGGCCTTCGGTCTTTCTGACCAACCACCATATTCCGTATTTCTCTGCTACCTGCCCTGGCCTTCGGTCTTTCTGACCCATCGCCATTATCTGGTATTTCTCTTGCTACCGTGTCTGGCTCTTCGGTGGTCTTTCTCTTGACCCTCACACGTTATTCCGTGGTATTTCTCTGCTACCGCGGCTCTGGCCTTCGGTCTTTCTGACCCACACGCTATTCCGTGGTATTTCTGCTACCGCTGCTCTGGCCTTGGTCTTTCTGACCCACACGCTATTCCGTGGTATTTCTCTGCTACCACGGGCCCTGGCCTTCGGTCTCTTCTGACCCACACGTTATTCCTCCCGGTATTTCTCTGCTACCGCCCTGGCCTTCGGTCTTTCTGACCCACACGTTATTCCGGTATTTCTCTGCTACCGGCTGTCTCTGGCCTTCGGTCTTCTGACCCACAACTTATTCGGTATTTCTCTGCACTACCGCTTGGCCTCGGTCTTCTGACCCACCCGTATTTCGCTGGTATTTCTCTGCTACCGGGCCGGCCTTCGGTCTTTCTGACCCACGCTATTCCGTGGTATTTCTCTCTGCTACCGGCCCTGGCCTTCGGTCTTTCTGACCCACGCTATTCCTGGTATTTCTGCTACCGGCTCTGGCCTTCGGTCTTCTGACCCACGTTATTCCGGTATTTCTCTGCTACCGCGTCTGGCCTTCGGTCTTTCTGACCATTATTGGTATTCTGCTACCGCCTGGCTTGGTCTTTCTGACTTATCCATACTGGTATTTTCGCTACTGGTCTGGCCTGGTCTTCTACCCACCATTCTGGCATGCCTCCTTCGGTCTCACCCACGCTATTCCTGTATTTCCTAGTTTGGCTTTCTTCTGACTATACTCGTATGTCTCTACGCGGCCTGGCCCGACCCACCGTTATTGGTATTTCTTCGTACAGCTGGCCACCCATAACACATACCTGGCCTGCACCCGCCTCTTCGGTCTGACCCACACCCTACGGGGTACTCTGCTACACGTCAGGCTCGGTCTTTCTTCTGACCACACGCTATCCGTGGTATTCTCGCCACCGCGGCGGCCAGGCCACTTTCCTACCCACACGCATCGGCAGCCAAAAAAAAAAAAAATTCAAAAAAAAAAAAAAAAAAAAAGAACAAGAAGAAGAAGAAGAACAACAACAACAACAACAACAACAACAACAACAAGACAAAGACAAAGAGGGCCAAGACGAGGGAGGAGCAGGACGAGGAGCAGGATGAGCAGGGACGAGGAGGCGCGAAGGTTCGTGTCCAAAAACGGTGAAATAGAATGGTCCTCGACGACGTATCATCCCGGCGCCCTCGACCTCGCCGCACGCCCGCCCGAATACGAAGAGGAGGAAGAGGACCAACAACTGGACGATGAACGACAACAACATGACCAAGACGGCGACGACGAGGAGCAACAACAGGCTCCAGAGAGCCCCGGACCCACCGAGTACGCGACCACACGCGTCCGAGACATACTCTCCACGTTCGACCTGTTGGTCACGCGGCGGCATACTAGAGATCGCGGTGACGCCACGAACCTCGAGGGCCCCAGGAAATGCGGCACGACTGGAAAATGGACGGTCGCGACGGAGTCTGCGCGGCTACCTCGGGCTGATGCTCCTGCGCCGGCGTGTACAGGTCCCGAAACGAGGCCCTGAGAGGCCTGTGGCACGCGAGGCGGGGGCCATTTTTCCGCGCCACAATGTCGCTGAAGCGATTCCACGCGCTCTCGCGACTGCTGCGATTCGACGACCGCGAGACGAGAGGCGCCAGACGAGCCTCGGACAAACTGGCGGCCATACGAGACGTGTGGGACGCCTGGGTGCGGCGTCTGCCTCGCCTCTACAACCCGGGCCCCGACGTGACTGTGGACGAGCAGCTGGTTCCCTTTCGAGGTGAGTGTCGTCGTCGGGTCTGGGAACTCGCTGGCCATCGGCGGCGGGGCTCAATCCGAGCGCGCCGGCTGGATAAACAGCAGCGGCAGCAGCAGCAGCAGCAGCAGCAGCAGCAGCAGCGGCGGTTGTCTTTCACAGAGTGGTCGGATAGAGTGGTCGGATAGCTTGCAGCGCAGCCCTCCCACGGACGCTGTACTGCTACATAATGTGTGCATGTGGCCACCTGACCAGAGTTTGGTTTCTCCGGCCGCTGCTGCTGCTGCTGCTGCTGCTGTTTATCCAGCCGGCGCTGCTGCTCAAAAGCCCTCCAAACGACGGGGGAGTTGCCCGACTCGACCCTGTGGCATGCTACCCCGTAGTGAGGCAATAGCCTCTTGAGTCGGCGGCGGTTTGAGCTTCGTCGGTGACTTTCAAATAGTAGGCCAGGGTCCGGGGACCCGAAGGGCGAAGCGGCGTGTGACATGGAATAACATAGAATAAGAGAGGGTCCCGGGGACCCGAAGGACAGAGGCCGCGAGGCCAGTAGCAAATGCATAGAATCACAATAAGCCAGGGTCCCCGGGACCCGAAGGACGAGGCCGCGAGGCTAATACAAAACGTGAATAAACTAAACAAGTTCCCGTGACACGAAGGACAATACAAGGGTTAAATGAACACTGCTGGACTTTCACAGGAAATCAGTGTTGTAGCATTTTCCCAAACAACTGCAGAAAATAGTGACACAGCTCCCAGCTACGAAGCTACAGTGAAGATTTCTGCTAAACACATGGTGTAAATGACAACTTTTCAGGTCATTGTGGCTTGTCTGGACATTTAAAAACTTGGATTACGATAGACAAGCAGTATGAAGGACTTTTTATGTTTTTGTAAAGTTGTTTTTTAACAAAAGACTTTTGAAACAAAGCCGCTGTTGACTACGGTTGTTTGGGAGGATGCGGCAAGCTGTTTTCATGTGAAACTCCAGGAGTGTTTTGTGAACTGAAAAAAATAACCTGACCTTCTTTCAGAATGAGGATTAAGTAATGACTGATTTTTAATTTAAAGTGAGCTACCTTTTTAAAGAAAAGTAATTTACATTTTCTATGAGACATTATAGTTGAAGGTTTTTACCCAGAAAAGATGTTGAAGGGTGATAGGAGAGGATAGGAGAAGAGCATGCCTGTTTTTTTGCATGTGCACCTGAGCGTCTTGGTACCTGTGTGTCTGTGTGTCTGTGAGAAGAGGAGAGCAGAAGAGTGTGGCTGCTTTGTTGCTCAAATTCAACGTGACTATTCATTTAGCCGTGTTACAGTCTGCACATAAGTAGCAGTTAATGTGGACAAAACTGCCATATGGGATGTTAAAGTTAAAGTTTACCATGAAGATTGTGTGTTTCTATGTGGGAGGGTGTGTTGTAGGAACTAGCCCACAGCAATGTGTATGTGTTTCACTTCAGGTAGGATTTACATTCTTCTTAAAAACCGTTTCATATTTGTGAAATCTTTATTCTTTTTATGAAAATGCAATGGGGTGGGTTTCACCTTTTTTGTCTTTGGCTTTATGCCTGTGTGCCTGTGTTTAGCTGCGTCTTTCATGAGAGCAGAGGAGTGTAGAAGAGCTTGCCTGCTATTTTCTTGCTTGCCTGTGAGTAGCTGGGACAGTCAGCCAGCGGTCGGATAGTCAGCCAGCTCTCGGACAGCCAGCCAGCGGTCGGACAGTCAGCCAGCGGTCGGATAGTCAGCCAGCTCTCGGACAGCCAGCCAGCAGTCGGACAGTCAGCCAGCGGTCCGATAGTCAGCCAGCTCTCGGACAGCCAGCCAGCAGTCGGACAGTCAGCCAGCGGTCGGATAGTCAGCCAGCGGTCGGATAGTCAGCCAGCGGTCGGATAGTCAGCCAGCGGTCGGATAGTCAGCCAGCCAGCGGTCGGATAGTCAGCCCACACTCTGAGAGTGCGCCTGTGTGTAGCTGTGTGAAGCTCTGTCTGTCACGAGAGAGGAGGAGTGTAGAAGAGCGCACCCTGCTATTTTGGCTGCATGCCTGAGAGGCTTTATGCCTGTGTGTAGCTGTGTCTGTGAGGACAGGAGAGAAGAGGGGAAGAGTGTACACTGCTATTTTCCATGCGTGCCTGAGGCGCTTTATGGCTGTGCCTGGCTCACCCGTGCTGGAGGCTACGATGGTCACCTCTTTATCATTGACACCGTCACACTTCAATTCAGGTAGGATTTACATTCTTCTTAAAAACACAGTTTCATATTTGTGAAATCTTTATTCCATTTCTGAAAATGCAATGGGGTGGGTTTCACCTTTTTTGTCTTCATCTGTAGACACATTTCATTGAACAAAGCACCCAATGGAAACAGTATTTATTTAAAAAATAAAAAACTGAAAAGGCACTGTTCCAAATTAGTATGTACAACAGGGTTTCAAAGCATCTTATAGGTTGTAAAGAAGTGTAAATGGTCCTTTGCTGAATTTGCAGTATTGCCCTGTTGAAATGACTGTGCCTGTGTGTGTCTTGTGATATCGTGAGAGGCTTTTCTTTGTAGCAGGTGGGGTGTAGGGCAGAGACAAGCCAAAAAGTTGTTGCAGGCAAACAGAGGTTTTATTTTAAGCAGTCTTTTCAGAAAATAGTCCAACGAAAAACAGTAACTCAAACTCAAAAACGTACTGGGAGTAAAACGACTAGGTTTAGCAAAGTCCTGGTAGCTTAGGTTCTTTCCCCATGACCTCTGCCATTCTTCTCTCTGCCTTTGCACTCTTTGTCTTCTTCCAGTGCATGAGCACCTGCAGTAATCAACAGGCTGAGGCATTTGCACCTCCCCTGTGCAGTGCATTCTGGGACTTGTAGTGTGGGTGGCGGCCATTTGGTCACTGGGTAGCCACTCCTCTAGAGGAAAATGGCGCGTCCCCCTACCACACGTCCCCTTGTGATGCCACAGTGTGTGTCTGTGAGAAGAGGAGAGCAGAAGAGTGTGGCTGCTTTGTTGCCTCTTTGTGGCTCAGATTCACTGTGACTATTCATTTAGCCGTGTTACAGTGTGCATAGTAGCAGTTAATGTGGACCAAAGTCTGACTACAGTCTGCACAGTCTATTTGTTTACAGCCTTCACAGGATGAGAGCCGTCTGCTAGCTTTAGTTTTCAGCTGCAAAGATGTATGTGTATGTATGTGTGAGTGTCCATATCATTGTTACAGAAATACAACATTTACAAAGACACATGTTGAATTTGTACATCCTTTTATTTTACTGCAAAGCACATATTTTAGGGAAAAAAAATAAAGTTGTGTGAATGATAAAGAGGTGACCTTTGTAGCCTCCAGCACGGCCGAGCCAGACCTTTGTTGCGTCAAACGCGAGACACTACAACTTGAATGTCTAATTCACAACATGTCCTCTTTCTGGCTCAAGCTCACCATGAGTATTCGTCTTGCAGTCTAGGCTGTTTGTTTACAGCCTTTAGGGGATGAGAGCCGTGCTAACTTTAGTTTTCAGCCGCAAAGATCTATGTGTATGTATGTGCGAGTGTCCTCCGTAAGTGTGCCCCACTCTGCTGGGGTGCTGTGCTCCTGCTGTACTCTGCGGCTGTGCTTCATGCAACCAAGGACAGCAGAAGTCTGTTCATTCGAAGTCTGCACATACGCAAAATAGTGTAAATAATAGCCATACGTGTGTATAGTTTTTCTAGGAGTGTGTTGATCATTTGGAAAATGAGTGTAAAGCAGTGAGTTGTGTTGACAGTTCGCAAAGAGTGCTGTGCAGTGGATTGTACCTACAGTTTTGCAAAGTGTGTGTTACAAAATTGCAAACTGAGTGCAAAGCACGGTTTGTGCTTTAAGTTTTGCAATCTCAGTGAGTGGTTTTGCTATAAGTATTAATAGTTTTAGAAGTGGTGGTGCTATGACAATCACGGTTAGGGTTTAAGCATTAAGAAAAAACTGTAAGAATCCTAACTATACAGTGTATTATTAAGTCAAATTAAAACATACCACAAAAAGTCAATGAATCTGTAACAACAGAGGTGCAACACAGCAGAAAGATCAGACTTCCTCCAAATGGCCAGTAATCATGTAATCTGGATCTGCTCCTGGAGGGGACACACACAGAGAGAAAATATTACTGAAAGGTCTTTACTGTAAAAAGTAGGATTTTATTTATAGTTCATTTTAAATGAACACTGCTGGACTTTCACAGGAAATCAGTGTTGTAGCATTTTCCCAAACAACTGCAGAAAATAGTGACACAGCTCCCAGCTACGAAGCTACAGTGAAGATTTCTGCTAAACACATGGTGTAAATGACAACTTTTCAGGTCATTGTGGCTTGTCTGGACATTTAAAAACTTGGATTACGATAGACAAGCAGTATGAAGGACTTTTTATGTTTTTGTAAAGTTGTTTTTTAACAAAAGCCTTTTGACACAAAGCTGCTGTTGACTACGGTTGTTTGGGAGGATGCGGCAAGCTGTTTTCATGTGAAACTCCAGGAGTGTTTTGTGAACTGAAAAAAATAACCTGACCTTCTTTCAGAATGAGGATTAAGTAATGACTGATTTTTAATTTAAAGTGAGCTACCTTTTTAAAGAAAAGTAATTTACACTTCACTAATTTACACTTCACTTCAGGTAGGATTTACATTCTTCTTAAAAACACAGTTTCATATTTGTGAAATCTTTATTCCATTTCTGAAAATGCAATGGGGTGGGTTTCACCTTTTTTGTCTTCATCTGTAGACACATTTCATTGTACAAAGCACCCAATGGAAACAGTATTTATTTAAAAAATAAAAAACTGAAAAGGCACTGTTCCAAATTAGTATGTACAACAGGGTTTCAAAGCATCTTATAGGTTGTAAAGAAGTGTAAATGGTCCTTTGCTGAATTTGCAGTATTGCCCTGTTGAAATGACTGTGCCTGTGTGTGTCTTGTGATATCGTGAGAGGCTTTTCTTTGTAGCAGGTGGGGTGTAGGGCAGAGACAAGCCAAAAAGTTGTTGCAGGCAAACAGAGGTTTTATTTTAAGCAGTCTTTTCAGAAAATAGTCCAACGAAAAACAGTAACTCAAACTCAAAAACGTACTGGGAGTAAAAAGACTAGGTTTAGCAAAGTCCTGGTAGCTTAGGTTCTTTCCCCATGACCTCTGCCATTCTTCTCTCTGCCTTTGCTCTCTTTGTCTTCTTCCAGTGCATGAGCACCTGCAGTAATCAACAGGCTGAGGCATTTGCACCTCCCTGTGCAGTGCATTCTGGGACTTGTAGTGTGGGTGGCGGCCATTTGGTCACTGGGTAGCCACTCCTCTAGAGGAAAATGGCGTCCCTCTACCACACGTCCCCTTGTGATGCCACAGTGTGTGTCTGTGAGAAGAGGAGAGCAGAAGAGTGTGGCTGCTTTGTTGCCTCTTTGTGGCTCAGATTCACTGTGACTATTCATTTAGCCGTGTTACAGTGTGCATAGTAGCAGTTAATGTGGACCAAAGTCTGACTACAGTCTGCACAGTCTATTTGTTTACAGCCTTCACAGGATGAGAGCCGTGCTAGCTTTAGTTTTCAGCTGCAAAGATGTATGTGTATGTATGTGTGAGTGTCCATATCATTGTTACAGAAATACAACATTTACAAAGACACATGTTGAATTTGTACATCCTTTTATTTTACTGCAAAGCACATATTTTAGGGAAAAAAAATAAAGTTGTGTGAATGATAAAGAGGTGACCTTTGTAGCCTCCAGCACGGCCGAGCCAGTATCGGACAGCCAGCCAGTTCTCGGACAGTCAGCCAGCGGTCGGATAGTCAGCCCACACTCTGAGAGTGCGCCTGTGTGTAGCTGTCTGCAGCTCTGTCTGTCAGGAGAGAGGAGGAGTGTAGAAGAGCGCACCTTGCTATTCTGGAGTGACTTCCAGATGTCAGCTTCTGGAGTCTGGTGTAATGGCGCTCTCTGGTGGTGAACTGTGGGATCTACAAGCAGAGCTGCAGACACAAATACACACAATAAAACATGTTTATTCCTTTTAATTTTATTGTTTGAATTTGAATGTATTTATCTTATAGACTAACTCACCTCATTTGTTTAATTAATATACATTTCAAGACTTTATTTTGTACATAATCTATTCCTGTATTTAATCATTTGCTATTAATTATTCCGAGTTCCAGCTGTCAAATGCTGGAGTCCGGTGTATTTGCGCCCTCCGGTGGACATTAGCATGTACTACAAGTAGAGTTGAAGACAGATTTTCATACAATAGAACATTTTACAGTTTATTCCGATTTCATTTGTTCAATTAATAAAGACTTTGCCGTCAACATCTCACTCACTGTGATCCAATATCCCTCTCTGGACTGGACTTCCCCTGTGTAGCGTTTCTGAAATCTCCACCTCCTCCACCTGTAGATCAGGCAAAATAATTACTCTGTATTTCTATTCAGTAATAAAGTCAACTGGGCTCAATTTACCTCAGGCTACACTGAGGTAATATTTCAGTTAACCAATATTGAAATATCTAAATCTCTATTCAGTTGTACAATCATTAATAAATTTCTTCTTTTAAGTATCAAAAGCATATAAATCCCTTTCAGGTATGGATTATATTATGGTTAAGTATTTGTAACAACAACAAGTACCTTAAATCTGTGTGAATTGACGATACATTTTCCATTTCTTTTGTGGTTTGGTTTTTTTTTTTTTTCCCAAAAAAAAAAAAAAAAAAAAAAAAAGGGGGGGGTGTTCAACAGTGGCCAGGCGAGACGGAGACCATCCTGTGTGGGTGGGTGGGTGTGTGGGTGACGTAGGCCGGAAAGAGGACTCCAAAGTGCCTGTCCCGCTAAGCTTACGCGAGGCAAACTGTCGCAAACCAGAGCGTGTATTGCGGGAATGCAAGCCCCGGGACAGGCTGAAGAGGACAGCTGTGACTGACACCTGCGAGCGCGTTTGCAAGTCAACGACCTACGCGGCTGAAAAGCACCCAAAAAACTAACATTCGCGTCGAACCACAGCGTGTGTTGCGGGCGTGTGTTGCGGGCGCGCGAGCGAGCCCTGGACAGGCTGAAGAGGACAGCTGTGACTGACACCTGCGAGCGCGTTTGCAAGTCAACGACACCTACGCGGCTGAAAAGCACCCAAAAACAACATTCGGTCAAACCACAGGGGAGTTATGGCGGTAAGCGGGCGTAGGTAAGGGGTGCTGAACAAGCCCGACTGAAGAGGACAGCTGTGACTGAACCCTGTGAGCGTTCTGCAAGTCAACGACATACGCGGCTGAAAAGTACCCAAAAAACTAACATTCGCGTCAAACCATAGCTGCAGGTTATGGGTGTTGATGGCGCTACGAAAGCGAAACCCTGGGACAGGCTGAAGAGGACAGCTGTGACTGACACCTGCGAGCGCGTTTGCAAGTCAACGACCTTCGCGGCTGAAAAGCACCCAAAAAACTAACATTCGCGTCAAACCACAGCGTGTGTTGCGGGCGTGTATTGCGGGTGTGTGTTGCGGGCGCGCGAGCAAGCCCTGGGACAGGCTGAAGAGGACAGCTGTGACTGACACCTGCGAGCGCGTTTGCAAGTCAACGACCTACGCGGCTGAAAAGCACCCAAAAACTAACATTCGCGTCGAACCAATGCGTGTGTTATGGGCGCTATGCTGCAGGCGCTACGAACAGCCCCGGACAGGCTGAAGAGGACAGCTGTGACTGACACCTGTGAAGCGCTGCGTTTGCAAGTCAACGACCTACGCCGGCTGAAAAGCACCAAAAAACTAACATTCGCTAGTTCGAACCACAGCGTAGGTTAGCGGGCTTACCTGGGACAGGCTGAAGAGGACAGCTGTGACTGACACCTGCGAAGCGCTGCTAAGTCAATCGACCTACGCGCTGAAAAGCACCCAAAAAACTAACATTCGCGTCGAACCACAGCGTGTGTTGCGGGCGCCAGCGAGCGAGCCCGGGACAGGCTGAAGAGGACAGCTGTGACTGACACCTGCGAAGCGCTTTGCAAGTCAACGACCTACGCGGCTGAAAAGCACCCAAAAAACTAACATTCGCGTCGAACCACAGCGTGTGTTGCGGGCGTAGTATTAGGTGTGTAGCTATGGTGCGCGAAGCGAAGCCCTGGACAGGCTGAAGAGGACAGCTGTGACTGACACCTGCGAGCGCGTTTGCAAGTCAAACGACTACGCCGGCTGAAAAGCACCCAAAAACTAACATTGCGTCGAACCAAGCGTGTTTAGAGCAGATGTGGTATGGAAGCGGGCGCCTAGCGGAGCCCTGGGACAGGCTGAAGAGGACAGCTGTGACTGACATCCTGCGAGAGGCTTGGCAAGTCAACGACCTCCACGCTGAAAAGCACCCAAAAACTAACATTTGGCGCCGAACCACAGCGTGTGTAAGCGGGGTGCTGGCGGGCGCAGGTTATGGGAGCGGTGTTGCGGGCGCGCGAGCGAGCCCTGGGACAGGCTGAAGAGGACAGCTGTGACTGACACCTGCGAAGGCTTTGCAAGTCAACGAACCTTCGCGCGGCTGAAAAGCACCCAAAAACTAACATTCGCTATCAAACCAATCAGCGGGTGTTGCGGGTGCGCCAAGGAAGCGAGCCCTGGGACAGGCTGAAGAGGACAGCTGTGACTGACACCTGCGAGCGCGTTTGCAAGTCAACGACCTACGCGGCTGAAAAGCACCCAAAAAACTAACATTCGCGTCGAACCACAGCGTTGTGTGCGTTGCGAGCGAAAGACCTGGGACAGGCTGAAGAGGACAGCTGTGACTGACACCTGCGAGCGCGTTTGCAAGTCAACGACCTACGCGGCTGAAAAGCACCCAAAAAACTAACATTCGCGTCGAACCACAGCGCTGTTGCGGGCGCGTGTTGCGGTGCGAAGCAGCCCTGGGACAGGCTGAAGAGGACAGCTGTGACTGACACCTGCGAGCGCGTTTGCAAGTCAACGACCTACGCGGCTGAAAAGCACCCAAAAACTAACATTCGCGCCGAACCACAGCTTGCAGGTTAGCGGCTCTGGGATCAGGCTGAAGAGGACAGCTGTGACTGACACCTGCAGCGCCGTTTGCAAGTCAACGACCTACGCGGCTGAAAAGCACCCAAAAACTAACATTCGCGTCGAACCACAGATGCAGTGAGTTGCGGGCGCGCGAGCAGCCCTGGGACAGGCTGAAGAGGACAGCTGTGACTGACACCTGCGAGCGCGTTTGCAAGTCAACGACCTACGCGGCTGAAAAGCACCCAAAAACTAACATTCGCGTCGAACCACAGGGGAGAGGCGTGTGTTGCGGGCGCGTGAGCCGAAAAGCCCTGGGACAGGCTGAAGAGGACAGCTGTGACTGACACCTGCGAGCGCGTTTGCAAGTCAACGACCTACGCGGCTGAAAAGCACCCAAAAAACTAACATTGCGTCGAACCACAGCGCAGTAAGTTGGCGCTGGTTTCCGGGACAGGCTGAAGAGGACAGCTGTGACTGACACCTGCGAGCGCGTTTGCAAGTCAACGACCTTCGCGGCTGAAAAGCACCCAAAAAACTAACATTCGCGTCGAACCACAGCGTAAGGCGGGCGCAGGTTATGGGTGTGTTGCAGGGCGCGCCGAAGCGAGCCCCGGACAGGCTGAAGAGGACAGCTGTGACTGACACCTGCGAGCCGCTTTGCAAGTCAACCGACCTACGCGGCTGAAAAGCACCCAAAAACTAACATTCGTGGCCGAACCACAGCGCAGGTTATGGGCGCGGTGTTGCGGGCGCGCGAGCGAGCCCCGGGACAGGCTGAAGAGGACAGCTGTGACTGACACCTGCGGCCGCGTTTGCAAGTCAACGACCTACCGCGGCTGAAAAGCACCCAAAAACTAACATTCGCTGGCGAACCACAGCGCGGTTAGGGCGCGAGGTTAGGGCGCAAGGGTGTGTGGTTAAGTGGTGCGCCGAAAGCGAAGCCCTGGGACAGGCTGAAGAGGACAGCTGTGACGACACCCGCTGAGCGCGCGTTTGCAAGTCAACGATCCACGCGGCTAAAAAGCACCCAAAAACTAACATTCGGCGCGAACCACAGCGTGCAGGTTATGGGCGCGGTATTGCGGGTGTAGCTATGGCGCCGTGAAGCGAGCCCTGAGACAGGCTGAAGAGGACAGCTGTGACTGACACCTGCGAGCGCGTTTGCAAGTCAACGAACCTACCGCGGCTGAAAAGCACCCAAAAACTAACATACGTGCGAACCACAGCTTATGGCGCCAGCAGCCCGGGACAGGCTGAAGAGGACAGCTGTGACTGACACCTGCGACGCGCCGCTTTGCAAGTCAACGAACCTACGCGGCTGAAAAGCACCCAAAAACTAACATTCGCGCGGAACCACACGTGTGTTGCGGGCGGTGTTGCGGGCGTAAGTTATATGCAGGTTATGGGCGCTGCGAAGCAGCCCTGGGACAGGCTGAAGAGGACAGCTGTGACTGACACCCGCGGTGCGCCGCTTTGCAAGTCAACGACCTTCGCGGGCTGAAAAGCACCCAAAAACTAACATTGCGTGCCGAACTACAGAGCGATATTAAGTGGGCGCTGTATTGTGGAGCGAAAGCCCTGGGACAGGCTGAAGAGGACAGCTGTGACTGACACCTGTGAGCACGTTTGCAAGTCAACGACCTACGCGGCTGAAAAGCACCCAAAAACTAACATTTAACCACAGGTGGAAGGGCGAAGTGGGGGAGGGAGGGGGGGCGAGTGTTGATGGCGCAGCGAAA
The DNA here is from genome assembly GCF_010015445.1 of Perca fluviatilis. Taxonomy (NCBI): domain Eukaryota; kingdom Metazoa; phylum Chordata; class Actinopteri; order Perciformes; family Percidae; genus Perca; species Perca fluviatilis. The sequence goes on from NC_053131.1 coordinate 829,123, forward strand.
TGGTAGCCCTGGGACAGGCTGAAGAGGACAGCTGTGACTGACACCTGCGAGCGCGTTTGCAAGTCAACGACCTTCGCGGCTGAAAAGCACCCAAAAACTAACATTCGCGTCGAACCACAGCATGTGTTGCGGGCGCGCGAGCGAGCCCTGGGACAGCCTGAAGAGGACAGCTGTGACTGACACCTGCGAGCGCGTTTGCAAGTCAACGACCTACGCGGCTGAAAAGCACCCAAAAACTAACATTCGCAGAACCACAAAGCGCAGGTTGCGGGCGCGCGAAATGTCCTGGGACAGCCTGAAGAAGAGAGCTGTGACTGACACCTGCGAGCCGTTTGCAAGTCAACCACCTACCGGGCTGAAAAAGCACCCAAAAACTAACATTCGGGATCGAAATCGAGCCACAGAAGAGTCGACGTTCCCACTTAGATGTAGCGCGGAAGCAAGAGGACTCCAAAGTGCTAATTAACCTAAATGAATACTGGAGAAGAGTATGAGCCACAAACCTGATTTCTGTGTGTGTGTCTGCGTGTGCGTGCGAGAGAGAGAGAGAAATAAAGAGATTTTCTATACAGTTGTACCCATTCTTTATTTCACATTGAAAGGTGCGGCTAAATAAGCGCCTGCGTGTGTGAGTAAAATAAAGAGAATTTCTAAACAGTTGTACCCATTCTTTATTTCACATTGCAAGGTGCGGCTAAATAAGCGCCTGTGTGTGTTTGTTCAAGTTACTTTATTTATACCCAAAGGTAGATTTTGGTTGCAGTAGAGTCACACATCATCACATAATCCCACATACTCACATTATCACACATCATCAGAAAAGTTCTTATCGGTCCAAAATAAGATAATACATAGACCTACATAAAAATTGAGTAAACACTTGTGTCAATAAATAAAAGTATGGCATAGGAGCCATTGTTATCTAAATGCTTAAAGAGTAAATTAAGTAAAGTGACTGTGGCATCTCCCACGCCCCTACGGAGTCTATAAGCAAATTGCAGAGGGTCAAGTAAATGCTCTGTTTTTCTTAATATTTCAGACCTCACCAATTTTTCACGAACTTTCATCACTATTGATGTGAGTGCCACTGGTCTAAAATCATTATGGGTTTTAGTGATGTTTAATTTAAGAACAGGGATAACCACGGCATTCTTCCAGACCTCAGGTACTAATTATGCCTCTAAAGACTTGTTAAAAATGTCATGGAAAGGAATACTCAATTGCTTTTCACAAGTTTTGAGTATGCGCCCACAGATGTTATCTGGACCATGGCTTTTATTAACTCTTATAGAGAGGAATGCTTTGTGCACTTCTGTTTGTGTTATATTAAAATGTTGAACATATATGAGCTGGTTACTCAAATTGTCAATCTCATTGCTAAAATCAAAAATGGCTGTTGGCCTGCGTTTGTGGAAAGGACAGGGTGCCTGTTGGACTGTGTGTAAGGAGTGGACAGGAGGCCTGTGTGCCTTTGTGGGAGGAGAGGAGGACAGGTTGTATGTTGGCCTGTGAGTGAAGAGAGGAGAGGAGGCCTGTTTGCCTGTTTGACTTTAGAGGGCAGGGAGGCCTGTTTGCCTGTGTGAGGAGCAGAGAGGAGGCCTGTGTGCCTGTATGTGAGGAGAGGACAGGGTGCCTGTTGGCCTGTGTGTGAGGAGAGGACAAGAGGCCTGTTTAACTGTGTGAGGAGCGGAGAAGAGGCCTGTTGGTCTGCGTGTGAGGAAAGGACAGGAGGCCTGTTGGCCTGTGTGTGAGAAGTGGACAGGAGGCCTCTGTGCCTGTGTGTGAGGAGAGGACAGGAGGCCTGTTGGCCTGTGTGTGAGGAGAGGACAGGGTGCATGTTGTCCTGTGAGTGAAGAGAGGAGAGGAGGCCTGCTGGCCTGCGTTTGAGGAAAGGACAGGGTGCATGTTGGCAAATGTGTGAGGAGAGGAGTCCTACTGGCCTGTGTGTGAGGAGCAGAAGGCCCGTTGGCCTGTGTGTTAGGAGAAGACAGGGTCCCTGTGTGCCTGCGTGTGCGGAGTGGACAGGAGGCCTGTGTGTGAGGAGAGGAGGCCTGTGTGCCTGTGTGTGAGGAGAGGACAGGTTCCCTGTGTGCCTGTGTGTGAGGAGTGGACAGGAGGCCTCTGTGCCTGTGTGTGAGGAGTGGACAGGAGGCCTGTGTGCATGTGTGTGAGGAGAGGAGTGGAGGACTGTTTAACTGTGTGAGTGTGTGTGGAGAGGAGAGGAGGCCTGCTGGCCTGCGTGTGAGGAAAGGACAGGGTGCATGTTGGCAAATGTGTGAGGAGAGGAGGCCTACTGGCCTGTGTGTGAGGGGAGAGGACGGAAGGCCTGTTGGCTGTGTGTGTGTGAGGAGTGAACAAGCCGCTGTGCCTGTGTGTGAGGAGTGGACAGAAGGCCTGTTGGGCTGTGTGTGAGGAGAGTACAGGGTGTCCGTTGGTCTGTGTGTGAGGAGTGGAAAGGAGGCCTCTGTGCCTGTGTGTGAGGAGAGGAGGCCTGCTGGCCTGTGTGTGGGGAGAGGGGGCCTGTGTGCCTGTGTGTGAGGAGTGGACAGGGTGCCCGTGGCTGTGTGTGTTAGGAAAGGACAGGAGGCCTGTTGGCCTGTGTGTGAGGAGAGGAAAGGTGGCCTGTGTGACTTTGTGTGAGGAGAGGACAGGGTGTCCTTTGGCTTGTGTGAGGAGAGGACAGGTTCCCTGTGTGCCTGCGTGTGAGGAGTGGACAGGAGGCCTCTGTGCCTGTGTGTGAGGAGAGGAGAGGAGGCCTGTTCGCCTGTGTGTGAGGAGAGGAGAGGAGGCCTGTTCGCCTGTGTGTGAGGAGTGGACAGGGGGCCCGTTGGCCTGTGTGTGAGGAGTGGACAGCGTGCATGTGTGCCTGTGTGTGAGGAGAGGACAGGAGGCCTGTGTGCCTGTGTGTGAGGAGAGGACAGGGTGCATGTTGTCCTGTGAGTGAAGAGAGGAGAGGAGGCCTGCTGGCCTGCATGTGAGGAAAGGACAGGGTGCATGTTGGCAAATGTGTGAGGAGAGGAGTCCTACTGGCCTGTGTGTGAGGAGAGGACAGGGTCCTTGTGTGCCTGCGTGTGAGGAGTGGACAGGAGGCCTCTGTGCCTGTGTGTGAGGAGTGGACAGGAGGCCTGTGTGCATGTGTGTGAGGAGGGGAGGGGAGGACTGTTTAACTGTGTGAGTGTGTGTGGAGAGGAGAGGAGGCCTGCTGGCCTGCGTGTGAGGAAAGGACAGGGTGCATGTTGGCAAATGTGTGAGGAGAGGAGTCCTACTGGCCTGTGTGTGAGGAGAAGACAGGAGGCCTTTGTGCCTGTGTGTGAGGAGAGGACAGGAGGTCTGTGTGCCTGTGTGTGAGGAGAGGAGTCCTGTTTGCCTGTGTGTGAGGAGTGGACAGGGTCCCTGTATGCCTGCATGTGAGGAGTGGAAAGGAGGCCTCTGTGCCTGTGTGTGAGGAGTGGACAGGGTCCCTGTATGCCTGCGTGAGAGGAGTGGAAAGGAGGCCTCTGTGCCTGTGTGTGAGGAGAGGAGGCGAGGACTGTGTGCCTGCATGTGAGGAGTGGACAGGAGGCCTCTGTGCCTGTGTGTGAGCAGTGGACAGGAGGCCTGTGTGCATGTGTGTGAGGAGAGGAGTGGAGGACTGTTTAACTGTGTGAGTGTGTGTGGAGAGGAGAGGAGGCCTGCTGGCCTGTGTGTGAGGAGAGGAAAGGTGGCCTGTGTGCCTGTGTGTGAGGAGAGGACACGGAGATTCCGATCGAGGCCAGGCGCTTGAAAGTGAACTGTGTAGATCCGGGAGAGGGCACTTCAACCGCTGGGCCCCGTTCATCGAGAGCGGGCAGAGGAACTGCTACCCACTAGAGCAAGGGAACGCTCGGCTTATACACACGTCGGGTGATTCGTCACATAACTGCGATTGGACCAACGAGCCTGTGCACATGCTGAGCTCTGCTGCGTTCTGGGTGCCGACGCTACTAACGGTGGCAATGTGTCCGCGGGGTCGATGAGCCTCGACAATCGGGCTTTAGAGTCTCGGGGTGAGGTGATTCTACAAATCAAGCAGATTCCCGGGGAGATTGATACGCACATGGTCATTCTCATTTTATATTGGCCTTGACCCCACCCCAAGGTACCTCTGATTCATCCGTCTCTTGGGCTGAAAGCTCATTTTTGTAAGTTGGGGAATCTTGTTTGGGGGGCATGTATGTTCTTATTAGGCTTTACTGTTTTACACCTCTTGGACCCATCCTGTCTCTTTCTAGTCTCCTCTTCTCTTTTAAGGTGCGGGTGCAGACGTTTCTTTTCAGCCCTAATCAGTTTCTCCTTCACAAGTCTCTCCTTTTTCTTGTTTGCGCTTTACAGTGGTTTGCTCAACTCCTCATCTGAGGAGGATGACAGTACTCACTTAAACACAACAGTATCCCCTTTGGTGTCACCACCAGAGCCGGGTTGGCGAGGGTAGTCTTCTTCTACTCGCTTGAATGAGACACAGCCTCAGGCCTTGGAACAGCCCTCCTCCTCCTTTGATGCTGCGACTGAATGCCTCTTCGGCCTCCTCCTCAGAACTGCCACTGTCCTCCGCTCGTAGGACCGTCATCTAGGAATTTGTCACTGTATCGTATTCATTAGGACCCTTGATCTTGTCCTTATCCATCGTTGCTGCCAAGTCCTGCCGAGGGCCCTCATATTCAGCCGCCTCATGGCACTCTCCCTCAGGCTTCGCTTCCATGGCCACTACGGATATATGCTTGTTGTACCTGGTGATTTGGTTGTAGATGTGCAACCTGGGAGTCTGAGCTTCATGTCTAACTTGGCCCCGAATGACTTTGAGGTTGAAGGCATTTTCTTGAAGGCATGTTCTTGTATTCTTGTGTGTTGTAATTGTTTCCCATGTCCACGTCTTTTGCCAAGGAAACCTCTAGTGTTCCTTTCAATGTCACGCATAGTCTGGGCGAAAACCCCATGGATTGACTTGGGGCCCCCTGGAAGGACATCAGTATCTTGTGTTTCCAGTGCTCTGTGGGTAGACGCTTAAGCAATCCACAAGAGCTTTACTGAGTCTATCCTGTAAGCTATGGCTATCGAGCACATTGACCACGGGCGATTGTTAATGACCCACTCTTTAAGGATGACGCTGTGTCTACTGTCCAGGAGAGTGTTGTCTCTAATGCAAGGAGCGGCAAACAGCTTCTCTCCTCAGATGTTCACCAGACAGCCATGGTTCACTCATGAGCAGAGTTGACATGTTCTTTAGCCACGTACAAATGGGAACAGCTTCTGGTATGGCTATAGAGTACAGAGCTCTGACCTCGGTCTTGAACTTGTCGCGATCCTTTCCCTCGACTGCAGGTTTAGAAGGCCTATCGGTGCCATCTGCCTTTCTCGGCGGGCTCTCCTCTTGACTTGAGCCCTTTCTTCACTTTTTGTACTTGCGGCGGAGTTTTATAAAGAGCAACTTAGCTTTGGAATACAGATGCACCAACAGTTTGTCCTTATTTGGGTCAGGTCTGATCAGCTGTGCCACACTTTTTTGAGCTTTGCGCTGCGTTGTCCACGGAAAAATCTTTGTACAACGCTTTGCATGCTAGCACCATCTTGTCATCGCCCTGGTATCTCACTTGACCGTAACTCGAGGCAATGTGTCCCAACTTGGTCCAGTCCAGTGCCATCTGTGCCAAAATCATATCGTGGTGCGTCTTCTGTACAGCAGTGTTGACACGTGTGTCAGAGTTGTACGCGTTCCAAAACCTCTGATATTCATGCACTTTCTTCATGGGACAATGTAACAGCCCCGCTACTGCGAACGCATTGGGGATCTTGCTGTCCATGAATTTAATGGCCAAATCCAAAACTTCGACTGCAAGGATCCCCAACTGTGCTAGCAATGTGTTTGGGTGTATAATTGCACCAGCTGTTTGGGTTGACACGTTTAATGAAGGCTGTCAATGCAGGATTGTATATCTCCTGATGCATCTCGGGTCCGAGGATGAAAGTATCCTTTCCAAGTCCTTTATCGCTTGTCAAGCGAAGTGCGTGCTCACTATCTCCCTATTCGCTGCCTCTTAACACAACTTGTCCCTCGCCACACCACCAAAACCGTAACCGTATGGACGCCTACAGTATCACACTGTCCCTGTCTCAGGATGACAACCGGGACCAGGCATGTCTCTTGCCATCCACTGACCCACTGTTCCTTTTGTAATAGACAGTAGGTTTTCCGCCGTTCGTAACGGAAGTGTGTCAAATTGTATCTCACTTGCTCTGCCCGGAGACAATCCAGGCTCTTATCACGTTTGCTCTTTGTCAATTCAGCCGCATCTGTTCCTACCACGCAGCACACATGGGATCTATCTCCCGCTCATGTGAGAAGCCAGGGCCTCGCTGTTGCTCTGGGTGCCCGGGTTGGCGTCGCTGCTCAGTAGCTGGGAAGGATGGATTCGTTGAAAGCAAGGCATAAGAGCTTTTAGGTCCGTGGGCATCTCTAGGGCCATGTCCCAGAATTCGTACTTGTTACAGGTGACAACCTTCAGCAACTCTCGAGACTTTTGTGTCCCGGAACAAACAGCACCTCTTGTAGGAAGAATGTCTTCCCATGATCTTCACGCATTTGGCGGCATTTGTAACGATGTAGGTTCCGATCATGGATCTGTGTTTGTGTCGTATAACATGATATTGTGGGTTCCAAGGGACTGCGTGACAACCGGGATAACCTTCTTACCATTGGGGTTTTTCAACCCTTTTGTGGCACATAGAAGACCGTGTAGTTACCGGATCGCGCGCGGTGTTTCATGCCAACCTTGTCTACATTTTGCAACACAGTCAAATCCGTTCCCTCCTTCCACGTCCACTAAGTCCATAAGCGCACGTAACAGTTCGACCGACGGTTCCTGCCTGATATATTTGGCATTTTGGAGCACCTTGTCCCTGATAGTCTTGTGGATGTTTGTTGGTTGCGCGCCGTTGCTCGCTTTCAGACAGTTCGTGCACTTGCACACCATTAGATCGGCCAGAGTCGAAGAGTCCTTGCGCGCTTGCACATACGCAAAAACATCTTTGTAGCTTGAGTCGTTGTACCATTTAGGTTTCCTGTTACGATAAATCTAGGTTCGTTATCCGCGCGTCGTTCAGCTCAATAACTTCAACCGGGTTAAACTCAAATACAAACTGCGCTCTTGAAGCAAACCAGCGAGTGCCCAAAACTTTGTGTGCTGTTCCAACCGCGGTGACCTGAGCTTGTCCTGAGCCTATGAAGCCTCAGAGGTTGTGAGGCAGATGTGGATCTTGCTAGGGCTTTTAACCGGAGTTTGACAGAGAACTCCCCCCCTATCATTTGCATGATACAGAAGCTGTGAACCACCAGAGTTTCAGCTACCGGTCACTGTCCAAGCTCAGGCTGTTGATCCTAGCTCAGTCAGGTGATCCGAAGCGCTGGCTGACCGTCCGATCCGAAGCACAGGCTGAGGATCCGTTGACAGGCTGAGGATCCGTTGAACAGACTGGAGATCCGAGTGTAGTCTGGGGATCCGAGTGTAGTCTGGGGATCCGAGTGCAGGCTCTTGCTCAGTTTTGTCTTCTGGGTTGGGTGGCCTCATATAAGCTCTGCACACCATAGTCACCCAAACCTCCTATCTTCTCTATCTGCCAGTGACTGAGCTTAGGTGAACGTGTCTGAGACTCTTGGTTGGAGAGAGACTGGGGAAAAGATGCATCTGTTACAATCAGGATCCTGAACCAGTGGCATCTATGGACACCACACATTTTGATTCGTGCCGTTTTGCTGAATCAGCAATCAGCAAGTCTGGGAACTGGTATGTGTTGAACCAACAATGGTTTTGGTTTATGCAGATGCTGAACAAGCGCGGGTGGGGCTCCGTATCTGAAGAGCACATTGAGTCTTTCCTGAGTAGACCCGAGGTTGACGACTTGGGTATTGTCCTCGCAGAAAACTTTTATGGCGCAGCTCCAGGAATATGTGTGGCTCAGGTATGCTGAAGTTCAACAATATCATATTCAGATTAGATTTCGACCTGGACCGAGTCTATCACAGGGAAAACAGACATTTGCACCTTGGACACCCCTTGTGATTGAAAACACACTCCAGTAGCATGCTTAATGCCTAGACCACAAGACATCCCTGATGGTCCAAAAAAGGTTTTCTGGGGCATGTGTAGTGGAACAGATGCGTGACATGATACAGTTACTAAAAGGTGCATGGTGGGGACTTACTACATGGTCTTAACACTTTGGAGTGTAAAGAACAGATAGAGGATCTACAAAAGAATGAAAGAGGGATACTACTGTAATCCGCGCGCAGCGATCTGTTATATGGATGACGAAGTTGTGGACACCTCTTCAAAATCTTAACCTCGGACCTGCAAATATACCATGTGACATTCTGTGGCAACGGGTTTAAAGCTTGAAACAGACAATGGTGAAAGCAAACAGTTCTCCACGCTCGAAGTTTGCTGGACCACATGACCACAGTTAAGCCGAGTGACATTTGTGAGCAGACTCCTCTCTAGACTGAAGCAATTATGCAAGAGGGCAATCGATATTTATTGGGAGACAGTCAACCGACCTTCCACAAACTCTCTGGACTTCTTGGGGGTCAACCCATCGGACTCGACTTCAATCAAACGCGTGAAAACCTTGACATGTCTATTTCACAACCCCAATTGTGTGCATCTGTATTGCTTTATTTTACACAGTGTAACTGCCATTTATTTCTGTTGTCTGTATTCACATTGCAATGCACTGGCTTGCACATTTCACCCATTAAAGACAGTGAATGTAAATTAGTTTTTCTATTGTTTTTATTCATCGTACTCCAGCTTGCACATTTCACCCATAGTAGAAGTGTGTCACCAATGCTTCAATGACATATGATTATTCACATGTCCACAGCGGTGCTGGCGGCTGCATGCCGCTGGCTGTGCTGCAGGCGCGAGCTTGTGCCCTGGGACAGCCTGGAAGAGGACAGCTGTGACTGACACCTGTGAGCTGCTTTGCAAGTCAACGACACGCCACTGAAAAGTACCGAAATAACTAACATTTGCGCCGAACCACAGCGGTAAGCTAAGTGGGCGCAGGTTGCGGCGCGAACAGCCCTGGGACAGCTGAAGAGGACAGCTGTGACTGACAATCTGGCGGTGCTGCTTGCAAGTCAATCTTCAAGGGCTGAAAAGCAATCTAAAAACTAACATCTGCGGTCAAACCACAGCGCAGTAAGGCGGGCGCCAGCCGGAGCCCTGGGACAGGCTGAGGACAGCTGTGACTGACACTCCGCGAACGCTGCTTGGTAAGTCAACGACCTACGGGCTGAAATGCAACTCAAAAACTAACATTCGCGGTCAAACCACAGCTGCAGGTTATGGGCGCAGGTTATGGCGCTGCGGCGCGCCGAAGCAGCCCTGGGACAGGCTGAAGAGGACAGCTGTGACTGACACCTGCGAGCGCGTTTGCAAGTCAACGACCTACGCGGCTGAAAAGCACCCAAAAAACTAACATTCGCGTCGAACCACAGCGTGTGTTGCGGGCGCGCGAGCGAGCCCTGGGACAGGCTGAAGAGGACAGCTGTGACTGACACCTGCGAGCGCGTTTGCAAGTCAACGACCTACGCGGCTGAAAAGCACCCAAAAAACTAACATTTGCGTCGAACCACAGCGTGTGTTGCGGGCGTGTGTTGCGGGCGTGCGAGCGAGCCCTGGGACAGGCTGAAGAGGACAGCTGTGACTGACACCTGCGAGCGCGTTTGCAAGTCAACGACCTTCGCGGCTGAAAAGCACCCAAAAAACTAACATTCGCGTCGAACCACAGCGTGTGTTGCGGGCGCGCGAGCGAGCCCTGGGACAGGCTGAAGAGGACAGCTGTGACTGACACCTGCGAGCGCGTTTGCAAGTCAACGACCTACGCGGCTGAAAAGCACCCAAAAAACTAACATTCGCGTCGAACCACAGCGTGTGTTGCGGGCGTGTGTTGCGGGCGCGCGAGCGAGCCCTGGGACAGGCTGAAGAGGACAGCTGTGACTGACACCTGCGAGCGCGTTTGCAAGTCAACGACCTTCGCGGCTGAAAAGCACCCAAAAAACTAACATTCGCGTCGAACCACAGCGTGTGTTGCGGGCGTGTGCTGCAGGCGCGCGAGCGAGCCCTGGGACAGCCTGAAGAGGACAGCTGTGACTGACACCTGCGAGCGCGTTTGCAAGTCAACGACCTACGCGGCTGAAAAGCACCCAAAAAACTAACATTCGCGTCGAACCACAGCGTGTGTTGCGAGCAAGCCCTGGGACAGGCTGAAGAGGACAGCTGTGACTGACACCTGCGAGCGCGTTTGCAAGTCAACGTTGGTCGCGGCTGAAAAGCACCCAAAAAACTAACATTCGCATCGAGTCCGGGCCACAAAGAGTCGACGTTCCCACTTAGATGTAGCGCGGAAGCAAGAGGACTCCAAAGTGCCAATTAACCTAAATGAATACTGGAGAAGAGTATGAGCCACAAACCTGATTTCTGTGTGTGTGCGTGTGCGTGCGAGCGAGAGAGAGAAATAAAGAGATTTTCTATACAGTTGTACCCATTCTTTATTTCACATTGAAAGGTGTGGCTATATAAGCGCCTGCGTGTGTGAGTAAAATAAAGAGAATTTCTAAACAGTTGTACCCATTCTTTATTTCACATTGCAAGGTGCGGCTAAATAAGCGCCTGTGTGTGTTTGTTCAAGTTACTTTATTTATACCCAAAGGTAGATTTTGGTTGCAGTAGAGTCACACATCATCACATAATCCCACATACTCACATTATCACACATCATCAGAAAAGTTCTTATCGGTCCAAAATAAGATAATACATAGACCTACATAAAAATTGAGTAAACACTTGTGTCAATAAATAAAAGTATGGCATAGGAGCCATTGTTATCTAAATGCTTAAAGAGTAAATTAAGTAAAGTGACTGTGGCATCTCCCACGCCCCTACGGAGTCTATAAGCAAATTGCAGAGGGTCAAGTAAATGCTCTGTTTTTCTTAATATTTCAGACCTCACCAATTTTTCACGAACTTTCATCACTATTGATGTGAGTGCCACTGGTCTAAAATCATTATGGGTTTTAGTGATGTTTAATTTAAGAACAGGGATAACCACGGCATTCTTCCAGACCTCAGGTACTAATTATGCCTCTAAAGACTTGTTAAAAATGTCATGGCAAGGAATACTCAATTGCTTTTCACAAGTTTTGAGTATGCGCCCACAGATGTTATCTGGACCATGGCTTTTATTAACTCTTATAGAGAGGAATGCTTTGTGCACTTCTGTTTGTGTTATATTAAAATGTTGAACATATATGAGCTGGTTACTCAAATTGTCAATCTCATTGCTAAAATCAAAAATGGCTGTTGGCCTGCATTTGTGGAAAGGACAGGGTGCCTGTTGGCCTGTGTGTAAGGAGTGGACAGGAGGCCTGTGTGCCATTGTGGGAGGAGAGGAGGACAGGTTGTATGTTGGCCTGTGAGTGAAGAGAGGAGAGGAGGCCTGTTTGCCTGTTTGACTTTAGAGGGCAGGGAGGCCTGTTTGCCTGTGTGAGGAGCAGAGAGGAGGCCTGTGTGCCTGTATGTGAGGAGAGGACAGGGTGCCTGTTGGCCTGTGTGTGAGGAGAGGACAAGAGGCCTGTTTAACTGTGTGAGGAGCGGAGAGGAGGCCTGTTGGTCTGCGTGTGAGGAAAGGACAGGAGGCCTGTTGGCCTGCGTGTGAGGAGTGGACAGGAGGCCTCTGTGCCTGTGTGTGAGGAGTGGACAGGAGGCCTGTGTGCATGTGTGTGAGGAGAGGACAGGGTGCATGTTGTCCTGTGAGTGAAGAGAGGAGAGGAGGCCTGCTGGCCTGCGTTTGAGGAAAGGACAGGGTGCATGTTGGCAAATGTGTGAGGAGAGGAGTCCTACTGGCCTGTGTGTGAGGAGCAGAAGGCCCGTTGGCCTGTGTGTTAGGAGAAGACAGGGTCCCTGTGTGCCTGCGTGTGCGGAGTGGACAGGAGGCCTGTGTGTGAGGAGAGGAGGCCTGTGTGCCTGTGTGTGAGGAGAGGACAGGTTCCCTGTGTGCCTGTGTGTGAGGAGTGGACAGGAGGCCTCTGTGCCTGTGTGTGAGGAGTGGACAGGAGGCCTGTGTGCATGTGTGTGAGGAGTGGAGGACTGTTTAACTGTTTGAGTGTGTGTGGAGAGGAGAGGAGGCCTGCTGGCCTGCGTGTGAGGAAAGGACAGGGTGCATGTTGGCAAATGTGTGAGGAGAGGAGTCCTACTGGCCTGTGTGTGAGGAGCAGACGGAAGGCCTGTTGGCCTGTGTGTGAGGAGTGAACAAGGCGTCCGTTGGCCTGTGTGTGAGCAGCAGACAGAAGGCCTGTTGGGCTGTGTGTGAGGAGAGTACAGGGTGTCCGTTGGTCTGTGTGTGAGGAGTGGAAAGGAGGCCTCTGTGCCTGTGTGTGAGGAGAGGAGGCCTGCTGGCCTGTGTGTGGGGAGAGGGGGCCTGTGTGCCTGTGTGTGAGGAGTGGACAGGGTGCCCGTTGGCCTGTGTGTTAGCAAAGGACAGGAGGCCTGTTGGCCTGTGTGTGAGGAGAGGAAAGGTGGCCTGTGTGACTTTGTGTGAGGAGAGGACAGGGTGTCCGTTGGCTTGTGTGAGGAGAGGACAGGTTCCCTGTGTGCCTGCGTGTGAGGAGTGGACAGGAGGCCTCTGTGCCTGTGTGTGAGGAGAGGAGAGGAGGCCTGTTCGCCTGTGTGTGAGGAGAGGAGGCCTGTTCGCCTGTGTGTGAGGAGAGGAGAGGAGGCCTGTTCGCCTGTGTGTGAGGAGTGGACAGGGGGCCCGTTGGCCTGTGTGTGAGGAGTGGACAGCGTGCATGTGTGCCTGTGTGTGAGGAGAGGACAGGAGGCCTGTGTGCCTGTGTGTGAGGAGAGGACAGGGTGCATGTTGTCCTGTGAGTGAAGAGAGGAGAGGAGGCCTGCTGGCCTGCATGTGAGGAAAGGACAGGGTGCATGTTGGCAAATGTGTGAGGAGAGGAGTCCTACTGGCCTGTGTGTGAGGAGAGGACAGGGTCCTTGTGTGCCTGCGTGTGAGGAGTGGACAGGAGGCCTCTGTGCCTGTGTGTGAGGAGTGGACAGGAGGCCTGTGTGCATGTGTATGAGGAGAGGAGGGGAGGACTGTTTAACTGTGTGAGTGTGTGTGGAGAGGAGAGGAGGCCTGCTGGCCTGCGTGTGAGGAAAGGACAGGGTGCATGTTGGCAAATGTGTGAGGAGAGGAGTCCTACTGGCCTGTGTGTGAGGAGAAGACAGGAGGCCTTTGTGCCTGTGTGTGAGGAGAGGACAGGAGGTCTGTGTGCCTGTGTGTGAGGAGAGGAGTCCTGTTTGCCTGTGTGTGAGGAGTGGACAGGGTCCCTGTATGCCTGCGTGAGAGGAGTGGAAAGGAGGCCTCTGTGCCTGTGTGTGAGGAGAGGAGGCGAGGACTGTGTGCCTGCATGTGAGGAGTGGACAGGAGGCCTCTGTGCCTGTGTGTGAGCAGTGGACAGGAGGCCTGTGTGCATGTGTGTGAGGAGAGGAGTGGAGGACTGTTTAACTGTGTGAGTGTGTGTGGAGAGGAGAGGAGGCCTGCTGGCCTGTGTGTGAGGAGAGGAAAGGTGGCCTGTGTGCCTGTGTGTGAGGAGAGGACACGGAGATTCCGATCGAGGCCAGGCGCTTGAAAGTGAACTGTGTAGATCCGGGAGAGGGCACTTCAACCGCTGGGCCCGTTCATCGAGAGCGGGCAGAGGAACTGCTACCCACTAGAGCAAGGGAACGCCCGCTTGGAGACACGTCGGGTGATTCGTCACATAACTGCGATTGGAGCAACGAGCCTGTGCACATGCTGAGCTCTGGCGTTCTGGGTGCCGACGCGCTCAACGGTGGCAATGTGTCCGCGGGGTCGATGAGCCTCGACAATCGGGCTTTAGAGTCTCGGGGTGAGGTGATTCTACAAATCAAGCAGATTCCCGGGGAGATTGATACGCACATGGTCATTCTCATTTTATATTGGCCTTGACCCCACCCCAAGGTACCTCTGAGTCATCCGTCTCTGGGGCTGAAAGCTCATTTTTGTAAGTTGGGGAATCTTGTTTCCGGGGGGCATGTATGTTCTTATTAGGCTTTACTGTTTTACACCTCTTGGACCCATCCTGTCTCTTTCTAGTCTCCTCTTCTCTTTTAAGGTGCGGGTCAGACGTTTCTTTTTCAGCCCTAATCAGTTTCTCCTTCACAAGTCTCTCCTTCTCTTGTTTGTGGCGCTTTACAGTGGGTTTGCTCAACTCCTCATCTGAGGAGGATGACAGTACTCGCTTAAACACAACAGTATCCCCTTTGGTGTCACCACCAGAGCCGGGTTGGCGAGGGTAGTCTTCTTCTTCGGACTCTGAATGAGACACACGCCTAGGCCTTCGAACAGCCCTCCTCCTCCTTTGATGCTGCGCACTGAATGCCTCTTCGGCCTCCTCCTCAGAACTGCCACTGTCCTCCGCTGTAGGACCGTCATCTAGGAATTTGTCACTGTAATCGTATTCATTAGGACCCTTGATCTTGTCCTTATCCATCGTTGCTGCCAAGTCCTCGCCGAGGCCCTCATATTCAGCCGCCTCATGGCACTCTCTCATGCATCGCCCCCCTTCCATGGCCACGCACGGTATATGCTTGTTGTACCTGGTGATCTGGTTGTAGATGTGCGACCTGGGAGTCTGAGCTTTCATGTCTAACTTGGCCCCGAATGACTTTGAGGTTGAAGGCATTTTCTTGAAGGCATGTTCTTGTATTCTTGTGTGTTGTAATTGTTTCCCATGTCCACGTCTTTTGCCAAGGAAACCTCTAGTGTTCCTTTCAATGTCACGCATAGTCTGGGTCGAAAACCCCATGGATTGACTTGGGGCCCCCTGGAAGGACATCAGTATCTTGTGTTTCCAGTGCTCTGTGGACGTAGACGCTAAGCAATCCACAAGAGCTTTACTGAGTCTATCCTGTAAGCTATGGCTATCGAGCACATTGACCACGGGGCGATTGTTAATGACCCACTCTTTAAGGATGACGCTGTGTCTACTGTCCAGGAGAGTGTTGTCTAATGCAAGGAGCGTGCAAACAGCTTCTCTCCTCAGATGTTCACCAGACAGCCATGGTTCACTCATGAGCAGAGTTGACATGTTCTTTAGCCACGTACAAATGGGAACAGCTTCTGGTATGGCTATAGAGTACAGAGCTCTGGACCCGGTCTTGAACTTGTTTCGCGATCCTTTCCCCACTGCAGGTTTAGAAGGCCCATCGGTGCCATTCTGCTTCCTGGCTCGCTCTTGACTTGAGCCCTTTCTTCACTTTTGGTACTTGGTGCGGAGTTTTATAAAGAGCAACTTAGCTTTGGAATACAGATGCACCAACAGTTTGTCCTTATTTGGGTCAGGTCTGATCAAGCTGTGCCACATTTTCTGAGCTTTGGCTGCGTTGTCCACGGAAAAATCTTTGTACAACGCTTTGCATGCTAGCACCATCTTGTCATCGCCCTGGTATCTCACTTGACCGTAACTCGAGGCAATGTGTCCCAACTTGGTCCAGTCCAGTGCCATCTGTGCCAAAATCATATCGTGGTGCGTCTTCTGTACAGCAGTGTTGACACGTGTGTCAGAGTTGTACGCGTTCCAAAACCTCTGATATTCATGCACTTTCTTCATGGGACAATGTAACAGCCCCGCTACTGCGAACGCATTGGGGATCTTGCTGTCCATGAATTTAATGGCCAAATCCAAAACTTCGATTGCGACAGGATCCCCAACTGTGCTAGCAATGTGTTTGGGTGTATAATTGCACCAGCTGTTTGGGTTGACACGTTTAATGAAGGCTGTCAATGCAGGATTGTATATCTCCTGATGCATCTCGGGTCCGAGGATGAAAGTATCCCTTTCCAAGTCCTTTATCGTGTCAAGCCAAGTGCTCACTATCTCCCCGCTGCCCTTAACACAACTTCGTTTCACGGCCCTGCAAAACCTAACCGTTGTGGACACATAGAGCTCACGTATATCACACTGTCCCTGTCTCAGGATGACAACCGGGACCAGGCATGTCTTCTTGCCATCCACTGACCCACTGTTCCTTTTGTAATAGACAGTAGGTTTTCCGCCGTTCTCGTAACGGAAGTGTGTCAAATTGTATCTCACTTGCTCTGCCCGGAGACAATCCAGGCTCTTATCACGTTTGCTCTTTGTCAATTCAGCCGCATCTGTTCCTACCACGCAGCACATGGGATCTATCTCGCTCATGTGAGAAGCCAGGGCCTCGCTGTTGCTCTGGGTGCCCGGGTTGGCGTCGCTGCTCAGTAGCTGGGAAGGATGGATTCGTTGAAAGCAAGGCATAAGAGCTTTTAGGTCCGTGGGCATCTCTAGGGCCATGTCCCAGAATTCGTACTTGTTACAGGTGACAACCTTCAGCAACTCGAGACTTTTGTGTCCCGGAACAAACAGCACCTCTTGTAGGAAGAATGTCTTCCCATGATCTTCGCCGATTTGCGGCATTTGTACGATGTAGGTTCCGATCATGGATCTGTGTTTGTCGTATAACATGATATTGTGGGTTCCAAAGGACTGCGTGACAACCGGGATAACCTTCTTACCATTGGGGTTTTTCAACTCCTTTTGTGGCACATAGAAGACCGTGTAGTTACCGGATGCGATAAGCAGGTGTTTCATGCCAACCTTGTCTACATTTGCAACACAGTCAAATCCGTTCCCTCCTTCCACGTCCACTAAGTCCATAAGCGCACGTAACAGTTCGACCGACGGTTCCTGCCTGATATATTTGGCATTTTGGAGCACCTTGTCCCTGATAGTCTTGTGGATGTTTGTTGGGTTGCGCTCGCTTTCGCTTTCAGACAGTTCGGCTTGCTTGCACACCATTAGATCGGCCACAGAGTCGAAGAGTCCTTGTGCGCTTGCACATGCAAAAACATCTTTGTAGCTTGAGTCGTTGTACCATTTAGGTTTCCCTGTTACGATAAATCTAGGTTCGTTATCCGCCATGTCGTTCAGCTCAATAACTTCAACCGGGTTAAACTCAAATACAAACTGCGCTCTTGAAGCAACCAGCGAGTGCCCAAAACTTTGTGTGCTGTTCCACCGCGGGTGACCTGAGCTTGTCCTGAGCCTATGAAGCCTCAGAGGTTGTGAGGCAGATGTGGATCTTGCTAGGGCTTTTAACCCTTGTATTGTCCTTCGTGTCACGGGAACTTGTTTAGTTTATTCACGTTTTGTATTAGCCTCGCGGCCTCGTCCTTCGGGTCCCGGGGACCCTGGCTTATTGTGATTCTATGCATTTGCTACTGGCCTCGCGGCCTCTGTCCTTCGGGTCCCCGGGACCCTCGCTTATTCTATGTTATTCCATGTCACACGCTCGCCTCGTCCTTCGGGTCCCCGGGACCCTGGCCTACTATTTGAAAGTCACCGACGAAGCTCAAAACCGCTACGACTCAAGAGGCTATTGCCTCCACGCAGTCCGCGGCAGTAGGACCGTGTGCAGCTCCTGCAGATGTATCTCTGGCAGCCACCGTGACACGGTGTGTGCTTTGCGGTCCTTTTCTTTGCACAGAGCTGACACCTCTTTCGCTGGCGCATGGCGCGCTCGGTTCCGCTTCCTCGGTTGCCGTCTTTCCTCATCGTCTTCTTCCTCCTCGTCGTCGTTCCTCGCCAGTTTTCGGCTCGCGTGACAGCAGTGCCTGACCTGGGCGCTTCGACCTCGCCACGGCTTGGCAAGCGCGGCAGACGCTATGCGCGGGGAGATGCGCGAGCGTCTCGATGAGCGGAGTGACGAAAGCCCTGCCCAGCTGCTTCGAGGAAAGCCCCGCGCCTGTTGAGCTTGCCGCGAAGCACTTACCGGGCCTGAGCTCGCCAGAGCACAAAGGCGTTGTAGGCGGACACGTCGAGAATGTTGTGGAACACGGGCGAGGGCCAGGCCCTTCCCCGCGGTAGCGTGCAACGCGTTGTCGATCTGTCCAGGTTGTCCACGCCGCCCCTGGTGCTGTTGTAGTGCAGGATGATGTCGGGCTTGGCGGCCCTGGAGGCGCTGACCCGCGTCCCCCGTGTGCAGCGTGCTCAGCAGCACCGACGTTCCTGTTTTTTTTGGGCACGTAGGACACCAGCGTGGACGGTGGGCGTGAAGGCAAACTTGACGGAAGACCGCGCTGCCCCTTGGTGTCGAAAAGGCAAAGGCGGCAGTTCGGGCTTGTTTTTGCGCATCGTGCGCTCACCACGGTGAGGCGCTTCGCGGGAGGAGCCGCCGGGCCAGCTCGTAGGAGGTGAAAAGTTGTCACATGTGACGTTGCGCTGGTCCCGCAGGGCCCGCGGTGAGGTCCATCACCACGCTGGCGCTTCTGATTCCTCTCGGCTCGCGCCACAGACTCCGTTCGCGTAGACCTGCATGTTCCACGCGTAGCTGGAGCCGGCGTCGCAGGCCACCCACGACTTGAGTCCGTACCTGGCGGGCTTGCTGGGCATGTACTGGCGGAAGGAGCATCGACCTTGGTGTCGATGTCGGTGTCGTCAAAAACGGAGAATGAGAAGGAGGAAGGGAAAGGACTCGGCGGAGAGGAACCAGAGTGCAAAGACGAAATGAGAAGCAGAAAGAGATAAAAATAAACAAGGATACCAAAAAGAACAATAAAAATTTAAAACATCCGTGGTGCGCGATACGCACAACAAAATATACGGGGTAGCACGCCGGGTCGAGATCGGGCAACTCCCGTCCATTTGAGGGCTTTTGAGCAGCAGCCCGGCTGGATAAACAGCAGCAGCAGCAGCAGCAGCAGCAGCAGCAGCAGCAGCGGCCGGAGAAACCAAACTCTGGTCAGGTGGCCACACGACACATTATGTAGCAGTACAGCGCCCGTGGGAGGGCTCGCGCTGCAAGCTATCCGACCACTCTGTGAAAGACAACCGCCGCTGCTGCTGCTGCTGCTGCTGCTGTTTATCCAGCCGGGCGCTGCGGATTGAGCCCGCCACCGATGCAGCGAAGTTCCCAGACCCGGAATCGACACTCACCTCGAAGGGAACCAGCTGCTCGTCCACAGTCACGCGGGGCCGGGTTGTAGAGGCGGTAGACGCCGGGCAGCGCGCAGGCGCCCCACACGCCTCGTATGGCCGCCAGTTTGTCCGAGGCCTCGTCTGGCGCCTCGTCTCGCGGGTCGTCGAATCGCAGCAGTCGCGAGAGCGTGGAATCGCTTCAGCGACATTGTGGCGCGGAAAATGGCCCTGCCGCTCTTCCTCGTGTCACAGGCTCTCCAGGGCCTCGTTTCGGACCTGTACACTTCGGGCGGAGCAGCAGCCCGAGGTAGCCGCGCAGTTCGCCGCGTCCGTCATTTTCCAGTCGTTGCGCGATTTCCTGGGGCCCCGAGAGTTCGTGGGCGGTCACCGCGATCTTTAGTATGCGCGCACGTGACCAACAGGTCGAACGTGGAGAGTATGTCTCGACGCTGGTACATCGGTGGGTCCGGGCTCTCTGGAGCCTGTTGTTGCTCCTCGTCGCCGTCTTGGTCATGTTGTTGTCGTTCATCGTCCAGTTGTTGGTCCTCTTCCTCCTCTTCGTATTCGGGCGGCGTGTGGCGAGGTCGAGGGCGCGGGGATGATACGTCGTCGGGGACCATTCTATTTCACCGTTTTTGTTGACACGAACCTTCGCTCTCCTCCTCGTCCTGCTCATCCTGCTCCTCGTCCTGCTCCTCCTCGTCTTGGCCCTCTTTGTCTTTGTCTTGTTGTTGTTGTTGTTGTTGTTGTTGTTGTTGTTCTTCTTCTTCTTCTTCTTCTTCTTCTTCTTCTTCTTCTTGTTCTTCTTGTTCTTCTTCTTGTTCTTCTTCTTCTTCTCCTTTGCCGTACACCCTCTTGGGCTGCTGCTGCCATGTCTTCTCCCTCGTTCTTGTCCTCGTTCGTCTCGGTTGTCAGTGGCGTCGTAGTCCTCTTCTCCCGCTGCCGTCGGGCGGCCTCGCGCAGAACTCTTTCTCCGTGGCAGTCTTTTTCTCCGTCCGCGGCGTCGTGTTTGTCTCTGTCGTCTTCTGACGCACACCCGCCGGATGACCATTCGTCTTCCTCGGCAGAGTCGCTGTGGTCATCATCATCATCTTCTTCTTCTTCTTCTTCTTCTTCTTCTTCTTCTTCTTCTTCTTCTTCTTCCTCTTCTTCCTCTTCTTCCTCTTTTGTGTTTTCTTCTTCCATCTCTTCCACTTGGGGACATTGCGCTGCTGCGCTGCGTTCGCTCACGTATGCGCGTGTTACATCGCGGTTACGCGCGTCCGCTGCTGTGCGTCGACGGCCTCCGCATCACGCAAACGACGCCGCGCTGAGCGTGCGGCGCTTGCCTCTTGTTCCGCGTGTTTGAGAAAATTATGCAGCTCCAAATTTAGAGTCAAACAACGGGCCATGCCGGCGCGCGCAACCGGCGCTGAACCGAGTACAAAGAGTACAAAGGTCCAAAAGAAGAAGAAGAAGCAAAGATGACAAAAACAAGAAGACGAATGTGAACAGTGTGTATAATAAAAGTGTTTAGTAGGACGAGGATGAGGTTTGTCTCTTTCCCCTTTTTCTCCCTTACCATTTCTGTGTTACTACTACGAGCCAGGCCGGAGTCCCCTGAATACCACGGAATAAGGTACGGTGGGTCAGAAAGACCGAAGGCAGGGCAGCGGTAGCAGAGAAATACCACGGAATAACGCTGTGGGTCAGAAAGACCGGAAGGCCAGGGCCGCGGTAGCAGAGAAATACCACGGAATAACGTGTGGGTCAGAAAGACCGAAGGCCAGGGTAGCGCAGAGAAATACCACAATAACGTGTGGGTCAGAAAGACCCGAAGGCCAGAGCCGCGGTAGCAGAGAAATACCACGGAATAACGTGTGGGTCAGAAAGACCCGAAGGCCAGAGCCGGTAGCAGAGAAATACCACGGAATAACGTGTGGGTCAGAAAGACCCGAAGGCCAGAGCCGGTAGCAGAGAAATACCACGGAATAACGTTGTGGGTCAGAAAGACCGCGGCGCAGAGCCGGTAGCACAGAAATACCACGGAATAACGGTGGGTCGAAAGACCCGAAGGCCAGCGGTAGCAGAGAAATACCACGGAATAACGTGTGGGTCAGAAAGACCGAAGGCCAGGGCCGTAGCAGAGAAATACCACGGAATAACGGTCGTGGGTCAGAAAGACCCGAAGGCCAGGGCCGCGTGTAGCAGAGAAATACCACGGAATAACGGTGGGTCAGAAAGACCCGCGAAGCCAGGGCGCGGTAGCAGAGAAATACCACGGAATAACGTGTGGGTCAGGAAAGACCCGAAGGCCAGGCCGCGGTAGCAGAGAAATACCACGGAATAAGCGGTGGGTCAGAAAGACCCGAAGAGCCGCGGTAGCAGAGAAATACCACGGAATAACGCGTGTGGCAGAAAGACCCGAGCGCCAGAGCCGCGGTAGCAGAGAAATACCACGGAATAACGTGGGTCCGAAAGACCGAAGGCCAGAGCCGTAGCAGAGAAATACCACGGAATAAGCGTGTGGGTCAGAAAGACCCGAAGGCCAGAGCCGCGGTAGCAGAGAAATACCACGGAATAACGTGTGGGTCGAAAAGACCGAAGGCCAGAGCCGCGGTAGCAGAGAAATACCACGAAATAACGTGTGGGTCAGAAAGAACCGAAGGAAGCCGGTAGCAGAAAAAACGAATAACGTGGGTCAGAAAAAGACCCGAGAGCCCGTAGCAGAGAAATACCACGGAATAACGCGGTGGGTCAGAAAGACCCGAAGGCCATGGCCGCGGTAGCAGAGAAATACCACGGAATAACGGTGGGTCAGAAAGACCGAAGGCCAGGGCCGCGGTAGCAGAGAAATACCACGGAATAACGCGGTGGGTCAGAAAGACCCGAAGGCCAGGCCGCGGTAGCAGAGAAATACCACGGAATACGTGTGGGGCAGAAAGACCAAGGCCAGGGCCGGTAGCAGAGAAATACCACGGAATAACGTGTGGGTCAGAAAGACCCGAAGGCCGGGCCGCGGTAGCAGAGAAATACCACGGAATAACGTGTGGGTCAGGAAAGACCCGAAGGCCAGAGCGCCGGTAGCAGAGAAATACCACGGAATAACGCGTGTGGGTCAGAAAGACCGGCAGGCCAGAGCGCCGGTAGCAGAGAAATACCACGGAATAACGGGGTGTGTAGAAAGACCGAAGGCCATGGCCGGTAGCAGAGAAATACCACGGAATACGTGGGGGTCAGAAAGACCCGAAGGCCAGGGCCGCGGTAGCAGAGAAATACACAGGAATAGCGTGTGGGTCAGGAAAGACCAAGACGCTCGCAGGCCAATGCAAAAAGTCAAATAAACTGAACGGGTCCTTCTGACCCAAAGGACAACACAAGGGTTAAATTATCGTCTTCCCCCAATGTTTTTGTCATACTTTCCAAGTTGTTATTTCGCTTCACAAGTTTTATGACCAATGTTTTCTGTTTTTGAAGCTTTTTGACATGTTGTAACTTGTTCTTGTTTTGACACGTTATAATACTAAAATAAACAATCAATGTAAGTAGTAATAGCATCATTCATTTACCCGTTAACAGCGATCATGGTATTGGTTTGTGAAAATGTGGTTGAAATTAAACCACACCTGGTGATAAAAAAACCTTTTGAAAACAGATCACATTTGACCACAAGAAACAGGAGGAGTTACAAGTTTCCTTCCACATTTCCTCTTTACCTTTGTTGAAACACGGACACACACACACACACACACACACACACACACACACACACACATCTATATGTGTATATATATATAACACCATATACACCACGGTGAACCTAATGTAATCCCAATATCGTCTCTACTCTTTGGCAGACACACAGCCCTTACCGGAGAAAGAGACTCTGTTGGACGGACAGCCTTGGTCGGACACCCCTCCGCAGTGGTTGGAGACACAGCTGTTTGGTTGGACGCATCATCCGGCAGTCCTTTACAGAAGCATTTTTCATGGGGTGTGTACCGCAACCACTGACCTTGAAGTTTTAGGAGGAGCTTTGTATAAAATTACTTACAGGGCTTTGGGTAGTTTCATTGCTACTGAAACGTGAAGAGTCACAGCTGTGAACACAATGGCTAATAATCTCAACATCGGAGATCGATTCAGTGTGTGGAACGACACAATGGCCTCTCCAGAGCGTAGGACATTCCTGAGGTCACAATATGAAAATGAAGGTAGGCTTAGTCAAGGACACCGGGATTTGATCAACACTCAAGACTCGAATACTGTGCAAACTAATCCTGTGCACCAGCGAGATAGAGAGTCCTTCCGCGATAGAGCCAGGTTTCAGTCACCTCCAAGGTCAACATTTCAGCCAACCGGTTACCAGGTAAATCAAGGTGGTTACAATCGAACACCAAGCAATTACTCTGCACCATATGATGGCTCCCAAGTTCATCCCCAAAACAGAGGCTACAATTCTCAGCTGAGAAACGGTGTCTACGATTCTCAGCTGAGAAACGGTGGCTACGATTCTCAGCTGAGAAACAGAGGCTACGATTCTCAGCTGAGAAACAGAGGCTACGATTCTCAGCTGAGAAACAGTGGCTACCATTCTCGGCAGTTTCCGGCTTGTAGTGGCAACAATGCGCTTTCTGGAAGGCTCGCATCCTGGCAGTCAAACCAGCCTGGAAACTACCATAGGCGTCACAGACAGGATAACGATGGTGGATCGCGTAGCTCTTCCTGGCGCGATAGGTCACGGGACAGGCGCGATAGGTCACGGGACAGGCGCGATAGGTCACGGGACAGGCGCGATAGGTCACGGAACAGGCGCGATATGCCACGGGACAGTAATGCTGACAAAGAGGTGAACCATAGCAGTCGTGATAACGAACGTGGATCATGTAGCTCTTCCAGGCACAATAGGCCCAGCACTAACACTGGCCACACGTGCTCCTCCAGTCCTAGAAACCCACGTGATGACCGCATCAGCTCTGATAGTAACAATGAAAGTTCCCAGTCATCGATACCAGACAATACTGTGCAAACCGAACGGCCTGACATGTCACAGTCATTGCCTACAGATGAGAGGGTCTCTGCAGAACAGCCCGAGCCCAGCAGCTCTGATAGTGACAATGAAATGTCCCAGTCATCGATTCCAGACGATACTGTGCAAACTGAAAGGCCTGACATGTCACAGTCATTACCTACAGATGAGAGGGTCTCTGCCGAACAGCCCGAGATGTCAAAGTCTCCGCCTAAAACCACCCCTGCGTCTGAGCATGCTTTGCCCAACGAACAGCCCAGAGGGTCCCCGTCAAACAACACTGTGGAAACTACATCTGTGTCTAAGGAGATGGCAGACGTTGCATGTGAAACGTATGTAAAATGTTCATATCTTGTCCAGAAAGTTCCCAATGTCAGTTTAAAGTGGTAACGTGTTCTTTCTTCTTACAGGGAGGTTGTCCCTATTGCTGAAAATCGGATAATTGCCTATGGGCAAACCGACGTCGAGGTTGCAAACAGTTTGCAAGACGAAGAAAGACATGCACTTTTCACCACAACAGATTTCGAAAGCGTTTCACCCTACAATGATAATACACCCAACTTATATACGTCGACAGCCCCTGGATTCCAGTACACAACCAATGCAACAGCCCCTTCTGCAGAAGGGGCTTTACTGCAAATGCTCCACATATCTGCGGAGAGTGCGTGTTGGCAACAAAGGGACCCAATTCAAGAGCCTGTGATCCACCAGCAGGAGACTTTCACATTCGATTACATGGACTTTATAAAAAACGTTGGGGGGCAGCAAAGGGCCCAACTTCAAGAGCCTTTGGTCCACCAGCTACAGCAGCAGGAGTCTTTCACAGTCGATTACATGGACTTTACAAATAACGTGGGGGGGCAGCAAAGGGCCCAATTTCAAGAGCCTTTGGTCCACCAGCTACAGCAGGAGGAGCCTTTCACAGTCGATTACATGGACTTTCTAAATGTTGTTGGGGGGCAGCAAAGGGTCCAATTTCAAGAGCCTTTGGTCCACCAGCTACAGCAGGAGGAGCCTTTCACAGTCGATTACATGGACTTTCTAAATGTTGTTGGGGGGCAGCAAAGGGCCCAAATGCAAGAGCCTGTGGTCCAGCAGCAGCACCCTGTGCACTCACCAGGGCAGCA
Organism: Perca fluviatilis; assembly: GCF_010015445.1. NCBI lineage: Eukaryota > Metazoa > Chordata > Actinopteri > Perciformes > Percidae > Perca > Perca fluviatilis. The sequence continues at coordinate 854,291 of NC_053131.1, forward strand.
AGACCCTCATCAACAAGAGGCTCAAACATCTCTAGTCCAACCAAACGTGGACATGAACTTTATACATGACGTGGGGGGGCAGCAAACTTCCCAAGACCACGATGTTGTACTCTACCAGCAGCAGCAGCAGCAGCACCCTGTGCACTCACCAGGGCAGCAAGACCCTCATCAACAAGAGGCTCAAACATCTCTAGTCCAACCAAACGTGGACATGAACTTTATACATGACGTGGGGGGGCAGCAAACTTCCCAAGACCACGATGTTGTACTCTACCAGCAGCAGCAGCAGCACCCTGTGCACTCACCAGGGCAGCAAGAACCTCATCAACAAGAGGCTCAAACATCTCTAGTCCAACCAAACGTGGACATGAACTTTATACATGACGTGGGGGGGCAGCAAACTTCCCAAGACCACGATGTTGTACTCTACCAGCAGCAGCAGCAGCACCCTGTGCACTCACTAGGGCAGCAAGACCCTCATCAACAAGGGGCTCAAACATCTCTAGTCCAACCAAACGTGGACATGAACTTTATACATGACGTGGGGGGGCAGCAAACTTCCCAAGACCACGGTTGTACTCTACCAGCAGCAGCAGCAGCACCTGTGCACTCACTAGGGCAGCAAGACCCTCATCAACAAGGGGCTCAAACATCTCTAGTCCAAACCCACATCAGTGCACACCGCACATGTCGTACACATATATACCCCAGGCAGTGATGCATGATTCATTCATAGTCCCTATACCACCTCAATGTGAACCGGCTAGCACCTATCAAACGACCCACACCAAACCCCTGCGAAGAGCATGCAGACCGGGGTACCATGACCTCTGACACACTGCTGAATGATGTGACACAATTGGTCTTGTGTTCCACATGTAAAACAATGTTCAACAGGGCTGTTATTTGTGATTCATACCAGATTGAGCACAACAGGGCCATACAATGTGAGTGCCACTGTGTTACCTGCACACTCTGTTACCGCCAGTGGTCAACCATGTAGGCTGTGCAAACTAAAACCAAAAACGGCATAGTGAGTACCACCCAAACAGCCTCACCAGTTGCCCTGATCTGGACAACGTGGGAGATTGGGACCTTGGCCGCAATAGCAATGACCTGTTCAAGACCAAAGAGGCAATCAACAGACATGTGCAGCATATCTTGACTCAGGACCAGCCCCCAGTGAGAAGGATCTGGACCACGGTGAGTGCAATTTATTGATTTTTCATCTGGTGTCTACATTTACCCTCGAGAATGCACCTGAGACTCATCATTATGCTTTCATCCACACGCGCGTTCGAGGCCCTTGTCCGAGATGAAAAAAGATATGAGCTTCAAGTACTGGCCAAACAAATATATGCCAGTGGACATGGCGCAACCGATATGTCTGCATCTCTCCGCGTGCCGGGTTTTGGGATCGAGTTATTGTGGCAACCCATACTCCACTAACAATGGAGGATATGATCGGCCACGATGACCACCTGCCAAAGTTGTTTGGTGTGACCCTTGGCTTCTACAGGTTTCACTGGTGCTGCTTTGTGTTGACGAAACAGATCATCTTGGCTATGTGGTGCACTGATGTTAGCGGCAAAGGGCAACCGAGGGTAGTCCCTCTGGTTGATACCGAACTGAGCAGCTATACAGATACTCCAGAATTCAAACATATGGCGTACTATCTGAGTCAGTGGTTTACAGCTCAGTACACGTCACAAGCCAGGGAGCTCAAAGTGGTACTGGATTGTAAGCCTTCACAAGGTTCTACTTTTGTTCATTTTATAGCTTTCTTGGCTTCTAAGATTGGAATAAGTAGTGTGACTCCTAACGTCTCCCAGGTCAAGACAAAACATGATATGAATTACCATCTGAACATCAAGGTTGCAGACGAGATATTCACTGACCCCAGTGTTCCAGAAGGTGGGTCTGTTAATGTTGTTGAGGAGTTTGCCCATCGTCACAAAGGAAAAGCTAAGGATATCAGCGTCCGGTGTGTTTACACAAACACAGAGAGGTACATGCTTTAAAGGTTGTACAGTAATTGTGAATACACCACACGGTCTAATTTGAGCCTCCAATTTTGTTCAGGTGCATCAATGTGTCTTTTGACCTTTTAGTATTACGTGTTTGTAGCTACAGTGGCAGGTATTAGTTGTCTGGGACCACTGGTGTGTTTTAATTTTTTTTTACTTCCGTGCTTATTGTATTTTTAACTTTTTACGTGTACAAGAACTATATACCTCACTTTTGTGAAATCTAGAGCCCGGAGTGTATGTACCTAGGGCCTTTTTATTTCTGTACTTCATATATTTTGAACTTTTTGCCTGGACAAAATCTATTTACGTCACTTTTGGAAAAAATATCTGGTGCCAGGAGCACATGTACTTGCTGTTATGTGTCCAGTGTGTTTACACAAACACCGAGACGTACACGGCCTTGTAAAGGTTGTACAGTAATTGTGAATACACCACACGGTGTAATTTGAGCCTCCAATCTTGTTCAGGTGCATCAATGTGTCTTTTGACCTTTTAGTATTACGTGTTTGTAGCTACAGTGGCAGGTATTAGTTGTCTGGGACCACTGGTGTGTTTTAATTTTTTTTATTTCTGTGCTTATTGTATTTTTAACTTTTTACGTGTACAAGAACTATATACCTCACTTTTGGCAAACCTAGAGCCCGGAGTGCATGTACCTAGGGCCTTTTTATTTCTGTACTTCATATATTTTGAACTTTTTGCCTGGACAACAATCTATGTACCTCACTTTTGCAAAATAAACCTGGTGCCTGGAGCGCATGTGCTTGCTTATGTTTATTTTAACACTTGTCGTCTTTTGCACTTTCATAAAGCACCTGAGTACTTGACAATAGTCAATCACCTCCATAGTAAATACACGTTGTACAATAACTGAGACATGTCAATGACAACACCTTTAATCATCGGTATTCAAATACACAACACATTATGGCAGAAACAAACAAACAAAAGACAAGGTTGTGTCAAGAGAAATGTTAAACACAAGGTACATACTCAAGTATGACACAAGCACGGGATACTGACATACAGGAAAAAGCTATAACCCTTGGCTATGTTATGGCCAGCAATAACAGTGGGCTCCTGATGACACCAAGGCAACAACTGGTCTGTGAGCAATCTGATACTCAGGATATTTCGATCCACGTCCTCTTCGGCATATACACGTGAATACGCAAATGAGCTCTTGTGGGCTAAAATGGAGATCCCATTGTACTGTTGACATGGCTGCTGGGCTCTCGTGGGCTAAAATCGAGATTCGATGGTCTGTTGACACTGCGTCTGGGGCCTCGTGGACTATTGATAAGGCTGATGATCTCCCATGGGTTAATCGTGAGCTCCCATGGGCTGAACAGCTGGTGAGCTGCCACGGACTGTGGAACCGGATGATGGCCTCCCAAGGCCTGGGAAAAAGGCTGATTAACTCCCATTGTATGTGGAAACTGCTCGTGAGCTCTCAAGGGTTGTGGACACCAGCGCTGGACTCTCAGGTGTTGCGGAAACTGCATACTAGCCCCCGTTTGGTGCTCTTGTTCGGGCTCGTGTTTGTAAAAGCATTGAGGTCCCAAACTGCACATTCCCCGACGAAAGTATCGACACGGTATGGCTGCCATCTGATTCTTATATCTTTGAATCAACATCTGCTTCTTGGGTTCGTCTACCGCCCACTGACGACTCTTGAGATAATAACGTGATACAGTTCGACACTCTGGACACGACATACCGGTTTGCTTGTTTCTGTATGAGACCTGCTTCCACGATTGGATGCACTTCAGGCAGTAGCAGTGACTACAGTTTGGCAGAATCGCGAAACATCGCTCCGCGGGGTTTTCCTTGGCTGACACCACGTCCAGGCACACACCACACACCATGTTGCTACTGTGCTGTGCGTCAGTTGTGATTGCATGTTCAACTCTGCGATGCGCCGTGTTACATTCTGTATTCTGTGTCTCCACATTCAGGAGGAGCTCACGCTGATCACGGATATCTTGTCCCGGGATCGCAGCAGCGTAGTGTTCCGGCTGCTCTCTCTCCACATTCCGGAGTAGCTCACGCTGATCGCGGATATCCTGTCCCCGGGTAGGCCCATCCATTGTCCTTGATTTTGTACTCAGCTTGATGTGATGTGTACAACTGTTAGTAGCCTTACAGAGGCAGCTTAATATGATCCCAACATTAAACCCTGCCCCCTGTCTACTCTCGTTCCAGATGAAAAGCCTCTGTCGTCGGATGCGCAGCCCCTCTCGTCGGATGCACAGCCCCTGAGAGTGTGTTCAGCCACAGACAATTCCGAAATGTTCAACACGAGCTAGACACTGTACCCTCAATATTCCTCTTCACTGTCAACTGTGGAATTATATCCACCGTGAAACGCGCACTCCTGGCAGTATCCGGCCGCTTGGGGCTTTGGTGCGTTGGACTACGTGTTTGCTATTGCAGCGCTCTGACGCATGTCGCTCCCGCTCTAGAGCTTGGGATAGCTGCTGAGGCTGACGAAGACACTTGGAGTTTTGGGCCCTGGGATGTTGCCGTGGGACATAGGTGGGGCCGAAGGGTAGTTGTTACACATGTTAGTCTCGGAGGCCGCTCGCGGGTATGTCGACTAAAGGGAGCTGTGGGCTTCTTGGCTTCCCAGTGAGACATGCGGATCCAGCGGTTGTGTGTCACAGGCCACGCGGAACTCATGCAGTAACGAAACAAAAGATATATGTAGTATCTGGAGAGTTTGCGATTGTCCACGACTATCGACTCGGGGATTTGGGTTTCGCGATACACCGTGCTAGCGCACTCCATAGTGTGGAGAGACTCTAGGTCTGCCCTGGGTGTGTACAATGTGTCGGCTCTCTGCCACATATCTCTCAAGTGCTTCAAGGTAGTCTGGAGAGAGCTTTGCGTTCAACGTGTCGTGCAGCAAACCCGTGGCTGGCGCGACTGCCACAATCAGGCACTCAAAGAGCGACAACGCCGCGTTTTCAGAGAACACAATTCCTTTGCGAAACCGAAACACCGCTCATCTGCGTATTATTTACTAACGCAGATATGAACACGGCGGCCGGGTGTTGATGATCTCGCCAAAATGGCCCAGATACAGGTTCCAGACAACCTGGACAAACTGATGCATCTGGTGGGGCGGTACAATCTGTTTTACGTTAAGACCTTGCGTTACAATGACTTGCGGCGTGCTGGACTGGCTCGAATTACAGTGTGGCGATTTAGCATTCAGCCAAACGCGAACGGTTACAGTGCTCAATAGGCTTCTCCCATCGCGCCCGTGACGTGGCGGTGGTGAGTATAGACACGGAACCAGAAATCGAGGGAAAGACCCCGTAATTGTATACATAAAAGGGGATCATGGGCGAAAGCGCCAAGGCGGTATGACTCTATAGTATTGTTCCTAGTAGTCAACTTCAATGGCACTCCATACAATCAGGATGCCAACATCATCTTCAACACCCGCGGGCATTGCTCACCGACGCAAAGACCCCCTATTCCCAGAGTTCGCCAAGTGTCAACATCATAATCCGTCAACTGTGGCAGTCCGTCAGGAGCAGTATCCCATACTAGACGGCTTCCTAGCCCTTAATACACGTACGACTAGGCCCAAGACACTACGCTTGCCGTAGACAGATTTGGGCGAATATACAAGCCTCTAAGGTCTACCAAAGAAGCCAGTCCATGGAGTCTCTACACAGATATACCCCAGGACCTCGAATGTGCACCGACATAGAAACACTGATAACCACAAAGGACACAGTTCTGGGGCGAGGAGGCTTTTGGGGTGACCGTTCGTCTCGACAAGGACCTCCGTTGCAAAAACCAACCTGTTTCCAGACATGGTGAACTGGAGCAGGCCTGAGATAGACTCGGACTTTAATCGCTATGCACACATTGCCTCACAAGTGGAAGAGGTCATGATGGGTGTTTCGATGAAACACGGCAACATCTTCGCGCACATTAAGGCGGCCTTTGGTGTGACATCCCCGGGTACCAGTTGGCGGTAGAGCCGTGCTCATCATGGAAAGAGCCCTATGTTCACTGCTGGAGTTCATGTTGAACATTCACCGCGTTCACCGACTATTGTGCCCATGGTCGAACTGGACACCCTACGAGCACTGGATTACTTGCGATCGAGCCCATCCAGCACAGGGACATACGCACAGAAACATCTTGGTCTGTCACCAGAAAGATGCAGCGCCCGCGCCCGTTCGCGTTCAAGATCAGCGACTTTGGCGCGGTACGAACTTCTCTACCCAGATCAGACCACGAGGCAACTGCTGTAACATGGCCCGGAGGTCATGTGGTGCTTGAATGCCGCCACAGGGAGCGATGTGTTCAGCTGGTACTGCGTTATGTGGGAGTTGTACAATCGCTCGCATTTGATACCGCAAGAGTGGGAATGAGACAGGGTTTTGTAAAAAGACGTACGCGGAGAACCTATCCAAATTGGTTGGGGTGTACATTGCCGAGAACAATCTGTCGTTCGAACTCAACTACATGAAAGCAATCGACGCTCGTGCCCTTCACGCGAAATACAAAGATTCGAGACCTAGCGCCGAGCAGATACGGGCAAACCTCACGCACATGGCCCTGAACAATAATGACAAGGCGTTTATCCAGATAGGGAACGCTGTGCATTACGCCTTCCCTCAGGAGAGAATGTCCCCTTCCGAACTGTTGAACCTCGCCACGATACACGTGTTGGTAGAGACATCAGCGTGGCAACTGTGCCACACAGAGTGCTCCCGCGTGTCAGTACACGCGGGGGAGTACAGATTGACCCGATATCATAGTCAGTGATGATTGTGCCCCCGAGGGACTCGTAAACCGATGACCAATGCAACACGTCCGCCGACTAGAATGCGCGTCAATGTCAAAGAGTACTCACGGAATAGATATTTTGAGGCTGGCCCCTGGTCGAATACAGCCTTACCAGTGAATGGTTTCGAACAAGGTCAAAAGAACTTCGCTGATGTGTACCAGATCAATAACAAACGCAAAGTTGCGGACACGGAGATTCGATCGAGGCCAGGCGCGAAAGTGAACTGTGTAGATCCCGGAGAGGGCACTTCAACCGCTGGGCCCGTTCATCGAGGCGGGCAGAGGAACTGCTACCCACTAGAGAACGAGGCGCCCGCTTGGAACACGTCGGGCGATTCGGTCACATAACTGCGATTGAACAGCGAACTGTGCACATGCTGAGCTCTGGCGTTCTGGGTGCCGGCAGCTCAACGGTGGCAATGTGTCCGCGGGGTCGATGAGCCTCGACAATCGGGCTTTAGAGTCTCGGGGTGAGGTGATTCTACAAATCAAAGCAGATTCCGGGGAGATTGATGCGCACATGGTCATTCTCAAAGAGTCACAACGGGAAAGAGATAAAGCGTTTCAAGGACAACGTAGTCCTGCTGTCACAAAGCATGACCCAAACGTTCCCTCTCATGTTTGCCGGTCCCGAGACGGCTTTTCTAAGGTGCTGTAGGTGCAACGGTGTGTTCATCTTTCGAATGCGCACAGTTCTTCGAGGGATGTAAGCACGTGTTGGCGTTGGCCACCGGACGCATCTAACTTCGGCTCACGGAGTTACTGCTGCAGGTTTTTCTGGCGGCTCAAAGCTGCTTTAGAGTGGAAGCTTCTGCCGCACGCACATGACCAAGTTATACGGACATCCTTATCAGTAGAGGAGCCGTGATGATACGACATCGTCCGTTACCTCAGCAGGAACTTCAACAAGCCCCAGTCCTCCATGTTGGCGAACATTGCGAAGGGGCTTGCTCCAGGCTCTGTGTTGTTATGGTGACAAAACACTTACCCCATTCGAAACTGTGCAAACAGCTCCGGCGATGAATCGAGACACCCGCGATCGTGCATACTGGCCACGGCAATTGAACGGCGAGGAGCCGGTCCCAGTGAAAGGACCACGCGCCGAGCATATCGACCCTAGATGGTAACTTTTTCCGTTCAAGGATTACGCATCCGATATACCCAACTGGCTGACAGCCGTGGGTGAGGAGGAAGATGCTCACGATAGAAGTAGCTCTAAAGTGCTGTGTATACGGCCGACCCGAAGCCTTGCAAGCGAGACTTGACGGTAGAGGGTTTACGCGCTGTCAAGCTGAAGACATTGGTTAGGGACATTGTACTGAGGATGAAAGCCAAGATGTTCAGACTGTGGAGGCTTGAAGTGACGACACTGGATTGCCGCGCAGGGTTTTGCTAAGGTGACTCTCAAGAATTCAGCACTCTGTAAGATTCCCAGTGTAGACCAACTACACTGGTCGAGGCTTACTCATGAGCGACGACAAAAACTGTTTCGCACATGGCGCTATTTTGCCCATGTCACGTGGGCCCCAGTCATAATGTTCACAAAGTGTAACCAATCTGGACCTACTCCAGAGTGCACTTTTGCATATTACAGCGTTAAGATCCTGATGGTTCTACTGGGACCCGAGGGCACTGTGGAATGCTTACAGATCTGTTCCAGAGCATGTCGAGTTTTAGCGTGACACACTACTAAAAGACGGAACCGTGTGTAGTTTCAAATCACATGCTGGTGTGTGAACTCCCCAAGAGTCCTCACAAACTCGCAGAGCCAGCAGGCTGACTGCCCTTCTCTCATCTATGTTCTCTCACTCACTGTCCACAGTCGCGTATGCATGTCTTGATTTATCCGCGGGGCATAGTGTAGCATCATGAAACAGTGGGGTAGCTTACATTCAAGGAAATCTGCTGCCATTTTGAACCTCTGGTGAGAAAGCTTTGCTGTACATGTGTTTCATTGTTGTCTTTTCACCGTATAATAAATGTGACAGTAATTCAACTTGTGATTATGAGTCAACTTTATTGGTATAGGAAGGATGTGTGCACCGTGCAATAACGACACTCAGACACTCAAAGGCTGTGACTTACTTTAATGTGTTTGCATACAGCGTGGTCAATACTCACAGAACACAACAATGACAAGAAGTTAACCCATTTCATCGTTATACAAAACATGAATATCCTGCAGCAAAGTAGACTTAAACATAAGACACAAATACAGAGTAGAATAAAGGTTCCTAAGCCTTCCAAACAATCATATCCTACAAATCATTTCCTACAATCATATCTCTACAAATGGACTCTGACACAATTAGGGTCAAATTGACCTGTTTTTAATATTTGTTTTATATCAGAAAATGTGGGATGTAGAAATAAGCAACGAAACTGTTAAGGATAACATTTTTACAATTTAAAAGCAAAACAAACAAAAAGGTGTTAAAAGCGTTGAAGGTTGACGGTAAGATCGCGGGGTTAAACAGAAGACACAAATACAGAGTAGAATAAAGGTTTCTAGGCCTTCCAAACAATCATTTCCTGACTAAATATCTATCCAGAGTATTAGGCACAACCTTGGGTCCCGGATTCGAATATTTAGATGACAGAGTACTACAGTCGAACAAGGGTTCCTCCAACTGAGACGCGCACAGCATTTGCCAGGCGGCTCCAAATATCGTATCATAGAAGCACTGCTGGGCCCCGGTGGAGCTCTTGGCTTTTTCACCACATTGGAAGACATGATTGAAAATATCTCTAGATATGGACTCTGTCACAGTTGTTGTCGTCAGAGTCAGTTTCAATCTCGTCACACCCTGTCTGGTCAGGTTTGATGTCCAGACCCTCGGCCTCCAGATCCGAATCCGAATCCTCTGATGGACTCTCGTCCGGATGGCTTGAATGATCCTCGTCCTCTGATGTACTCTCGTCCGGATGGCTTGAGCGATCCTCGTCCTCTGATGGACTCGTCCGGATGGCTAGGGGATCCCTCTCGGTTCGTCGTTATCAGATTCACTAGTGTCACTAGGCCACACAACTTGCTTGGTCAAATTATCAAAGTTGGCAGCCTCTCCATGTAACCGTGGCACCTGTGACTGTGTAGCACCAGGGCTCCACCGTGAAGCTTTAGGCACGGGGTAGTTACTGAATGACCCCTGCGTCTTCCCTTGCTGTACTGTTTCACGTTTCTGGCTGGGCGTATTGTCAGGCCTGGCCTTTTGGGTCTTACTGTGCGATCTTCTCTTTTCTTGTCTGGCCTGGGTGACTGGGGAAGTAGGGCATTTTATATTGGCCTTGACCCCACCCCAAGGTACCTCTGAGTCATCCGTCTCTGGGGCTGAAAGCTCATTTTTGTAAGTTGGGGAATCTTGTTTCCGGGGGGCATGTATGTTCTTATTAGGCTTTACTGTTTTACACCTCTTGGACCCATCCTGTCTCTTTCTAGTCTCCTCTTCTCTTTTAAGGTGCGGGTCAGACGTTTTTTTCAGCCCTAATCAGTTTCTCCTTCACAACGTCTCTCCTTCTCTTGTTTGTGGCGCTTTACAGTGGGTTTGCTCAACTCCTCATCTGAGGAGGATGACAGTACTCGCTTAAACACAACAGTATCCCCTTTGGTGTCACCACCAGAGCCGGGTTGGCGAGGGTAGTCTTCTTCTTCGGACTCTGAATGAGACACACGCCTAGGCCTTCGAACAGCCCTCCTCCTCCTTTGATGCTGCGCACTGAATGCCTCTTCGGCCTCCTCCTCAGAACTGCCACTGTCCTCCGCTGTAGGACCGTCATCTAGGAATTTGTCACTGTAATCGTATTCATTAGGACCCTTGATCTTGTCCTTATCCATCGTTGCTGCCAAGTCCTCGCCGAGGCCCTCATATTCAGCCGCCTCATGGCACTCTCCCCTCATCGCGCTTCGCTTCCATGGCGCACGCCACGGTATATGCTTGTTGTACCTGGTGATCTGGTTGTAGATGTGCGACCCAGGAGTCCTGAGCTTTCATGTCTAACTTGGCCCCGAATGACTTTGAGGTTGAAGGCATTTTCTTGAAGGCATGTTCTTGTATTCTTGTGTGTTGTAATTGTTTCCCATGTCCACGTCTTTTTGCCAAAGGAAACCTCTAGTGTTCCTTTCAATGTCACGCATAGTCTGGGTCGAAAACCCCATGGATTGACTTGGGGCCCCTGGAAGGACATCAGTATCTTGTGTTTCCAGTGCTCTGTGGACGTAGGCGCTAAGCAATCCACAAGAGCTTTACTGAGTCTATCCTGCTAAGCTATGGCTATCGAGCACATTGACCACAGGCGATTGTTAATGACCCACTCTTTAAGGATGACGCTGTGTCTACTGTCCAGGAGAGTGTTGTCTAATGCAAGGAGCGTGCAAACAACTTCTCTCCTCCAGATGTTCACCAGACAGCCATGGTTCACTCATGAGCAAGGATTGACATGTTCTTTAGCCCACGTACAAATGGGAACAGCTTCTGGTATGGCTATAGAGTACAGAGCGCTCTGGACTCCGGTCTTGAACTTGTTGCGATCCTTTCCCTCGACTGCAGGTTTAGAAGGCCTACTCGGTGCCATCTGCTTCTTCGCCGGGCTCTCCTCTTGACTTGAGCCCTTTCTTCACTTTTGTACTTGGGCGGAGTTTTATAAAGAGCAACTTAGCTTTGGAATACAGATGCACCAACAGTTTGTCCTTATTTGGGTCAGGTCTGATCAAGCTGTGCCACATTTTCTGAGCTTTGGCTGCGTTGTCCACCGGAAAAATCTTTGGACAGCGGCTGCATGCTAGCACCATCTTGTCATCGCCCTGGTATCTCACTTGACCGTAGCTTCGAGGGCAATGTGTCCCAACTTGGTCAGTCCAGTGCCATCTGTGCCAAAATCATATCGTGGGTTCGTCTTCTGTACAGCGAGTGTTGACACGTGTGTCAGAGTTGTACCGCGTTCCAAAACCTCTGATATTCATGCACTTTCTTCATGGGACAATGTAACAGCCCGCTACTGCGAGGCATTGGGATCTTGCTGTCCATGAATTTAATAGCCAATCAAAGCCGTTAGAGCAGGATCACTGGCTATTGCTAGCAATGTGTTTGGGTCTTCATAATTGCGTTTCCAGCTGTTTGGGTTGACACGTTTAATGAAGGCTGTCAATGCAGGATTGTATATCTCTGATTGCATCTTCGGTCCGAGGATGAAAGTATCCTTTCAAGTCCTTTATGAAATTGTCAAGCCAAGTGCTCACTATCTCCCGCTGCCCTTAACACAACCGTTTCGCGGCCCTGCAAAACCTAACCGTTGTGGACATAGAGGAAAGCTCCATTATATCACACTGTCCCTGTCTCAGGATGACAACCGGGACCAGGCATGTCTTCTTGCCATCCCACTGACCCACTGTTCCTTTTTGTAATAGACAGTAGGTTTTCCGCCCGTTCTCATAGCGAGTGTGTCAAATTATCTCACTTGCTTCTGCCGGAACAATCCAGGCTCTTATCGCGTTTGCTCTTTGTCAATTCAGCGCATCTGTTCCCCGGTCGTACCGGATCCATAGACTGGGCTCGGATCCGCAGTCTGTGCTCGGATCGCCTGTGCTTCGGATCCACAATCTGTTCCTCGGATCCACACGCCTGTGCTAGGGTTGTCAGCCTGTTCTCGGGCCTCCCGTCAATGTATTGGCCTTCACGACATCAGAAAGCTGGGGGCTTGGATAAAGCGTAAGGTGCTTTCAATGTCCTTGTTAACCTCCGTCATTCTCTTTCCGTGTGGTGTGTAGATGGCTATGTGTGTACATCAAAGAGCGTGATTGAGAGCCCTCGGAGAACATACAGTAGGTGAAGTGACCGGCTCTGTGTCCCTAAACAAACTCTACCGATCAACTCTCCTGCGCCGTGTACAATAAACTCATCCATGGTGTGCACATTCCCAAGGTGTATTGAGGATCAGAAACTTTGACAATGTGGTCAATGTCACACAGTTGATTGAGCTCCGACCGTGTTGAGCATGAGCACTCAGTTGACTTTTGTGTGGAATAGTCATATGTCATTGAAGGATTGGTGTACGCCTCTACTATGGGTGAAGTGTAGTAAACTGAGTACATGTAGATGAAAACAATATAAAGAAACAAATGGTATTTATTGCATTGAATGCATGAAGCTCAGTACATACATTGAAATGTGAATACAGACAACAGAAATAAATGGTAGTTACACTGTGCATAATAAAGCAATGCCGATGCATACAATTGGGGTGTGAAGTAGACATATTCAGGGTTTCATTTTTGTGACGTGAGTTTCATTCCCATGGGTCGGACTACGCAAGAAGTCTCTGAGAGGTTGTGGAAGGAACTTGATTGTCTCCTGATCAACCCTGATCACCCTCCTGCATAACTGTTGCAGTGTAGGTGGAGGTCTTTCTCACAAATGTCACCTTTTCAACTGTGGTCATGTGGTCCAGCAAGCGTCGGTGTGGAGAAGTGTTTTGTGTTTTACCCTAAGTGGGAGTTCAAGCTTAAACCCGCGCTCACAGAACGTCACATAGTATATTCCAAAGTCTGAGGCTATGATTTCGAGAGGTGTCCATAGCTGTCTTGATACATATAACAGACGCTGCAGCAGAAATACAGTGGTATCCCTCTTTCATTCTTTGTAGATCCTCTATCTGTTCGCGATGCTCCAAATGACTTGTAGTACCTGTACCAGCCATGTGTAAGTCCCCACCATGCACCTTTCAGCAACTGTATCATGTCCGCATCTCGGTCCACTAACGTGCTCCGAGAAACCTTTTCGGACCATCAGGGATGTCTCCGGTCTAACCAATAAGTACCCTCCTGGGACTTCTTTCATCAGACGTTGTATCCTCTCAACAAGATTGCCTGTTCGCCAATGTTCCGAATTTTGTGCTTGGTAAGAGCCTTGATGGAGGATGATGTTAAATGTGATTATGGTATTGTCGGTCTTCACCATACCGAAGACACTCTCGGTAGAGCTGTGTCATGGAAGGTTTCTACGATGACAATAGCCCCATTAGCAACCTCGGGTCTAATCAGGAAAGACTCGATACGCTCTTCAGATACGGAGCCCCACCAGCAGTCACCCATGTACTGTACAAATGAAGACCATGTTCGGTTCAATTTAGACCAGTTCCCATCCTTGTCGATTGTCGATTCAGAAAAACGGAACAAATCAAAATGCGGTGTCAACAGATGCCATTGGTCCAGGTCCTGATTGTTAGTGTGACACGCACCACAGTTTGTTTGATACAATGAAGACTATGTTCGGTTCAGGTTAGGTCCCGGATGATTTCCCAGCTGGCTATCTGAAAGGCAACAGTGAACAGGCTGTGACCTCAATATTGTGGAAATGTAACGGCTGCTTCCTCCTTTTTTCAGTCTCAGAGACGTTCCCCCCAGCTCAGTCACTGGCAGATAGAGAAGATACTGCTGGAGGTTTGGGTGACTATAGTGAGTGGAGCTAATATAAGGCCACCACAACCACCCAATACAAAGAACTGAGCAACAGCCTACGATCGGATCCTCAGCCTACGATCGGATCCTCAGTCTCACAATCGGATCCTCAGCCTACGATCGGATCCTCAGCTGTAGCCCAGGCTCTTGTCAATGTATTGGCCTTCATGATGTCAGAAAGCCTCTGGGCCTCAGATAAAGCTTAAAGGCGCTTTCAACCTCCTTGTGAACCTTCATCATTCTCTTCGCGTGGTGTGTAGACGGCTATGTGTGTATATTAAAGTCTTGATTGAGAGCCCCTCGGAGAACACAGGTCAAGTGACCGGCTCTGTGTCCCTAACCAAACTCTACCGATCAACTCTACTCGCCGCATACAATAAACTCATCCATCGCGTGTGCACAGTGCCGGGGTGGTGTGAGGAGCAACAAATCGAGTTTGTTCAACATCACAGAGTTGAGCACGGATGTGTTGATCATGAGAACCCAGTTGACTTTTGTGTTGAATAATCATATGTCATTGAAGCATTGGTGACACTTCTACTATGGGTGAAATGTGCAAGCTGAGTACACGTGAATAAAAACAATAGAAAAACTAATTTACATTCACGTCTTTAATGGGTGAAATGTGCAAGCTCAGTGCATTGCAATGTGAATACAGACAACAGAAATAAAATGGTAAAGACACTGTGTAAAATAAAGCAATACAGATGCACAATAATTGGGGTGTGAAATAGACATGTCAAGGTTTCACGTTCACGGACGAAGTCGCAGTCCGATGGGTTACCCCCAAGAAGTCCAAGAGAGTTTGTGGAAGGTCGTTGACTGTCTCCCCAATTAACATCGATTGCCCTCCTGCATAATTGCTTCAGTCTAGAGGAGGTCTGCTCACAAATGTCACTCGCTTAACTGTGGTCATGTGGTCCAGCAAACTTCGGAGCGTGGAGAACTGTTTGCTTTCACCATTGTCTGTTTCAAGCTTAAACCCGTGCCACAGAATGTCACATGGTATATTTGCAGGTCCGAGGTTAAGATTTTGAAGAGGTGTCCACAACTTTCGGTCATCCATATAACAGATCGCTGCAGCCGGGATTACAGTAGTATCCCTCTTTCATTCTTTGTAGATCCTCTATCTGTTCTTTACACTCCAAAGTGTTAAGACCATGTGTAAGTCCCCACCATGCACCTTTTAGCAACTGTATCATGTCACGCATATGTTCCACTACACATGCCCCAGAAAACCTTTTTGGACCATCAGGGATGTCTTGTGGTCTAGGCATTAAGCATGCTACTGGAGTGTTTACAATCACAAGAGTGTCAAGGTGCAAATGTCTGTTTTCCCTGTGATAGACTCGGTCCAGGTCGAAATCTAATCTGAATATGATATTGTTGAACTTCAGCATACCTGAGCACACTATTCCTGGAGCTGCGCCATAAAAGTTTTCTGCGAGGACAATAGCCCAGTCGTCAACCTCGGGTCTACTCAGGAAAGACTCAATGTGCTCTTCAGATACGGAGCCCCACCAGCGCTTGTTCAGCATCTGCATAAACCAAAACCATTGTTGGTTCAACACATACCAGTTCCCAGACTTGCTGATTGCTGATTCAGCAAAACGGCACGAATCAAAATGTGTGGTGTCCATAGATGCCACTGGTTCAGGTCCTGATTGTAACAGATGCATCTTTTCCCCAGTCTCTCTCCAACCAAGAGTCTCAGACACGTTCACCCTAGCTCAGTCACTGGCAGATAGAGAAGATAGGAGGTTTGGGTGACTATGGTGTGCAGAGCTTATATGAGGCCACCCAACCCAGAAGACAAAACTGAGCAAGAGCCTGCACTCGGATCCCCAGACTACACTCGGATCCCCAGACTACACTCGGATCTCCAGTCTGTGCAACGGATCCTCAGCCTGTGCAACGGATCCTCAGCCTGTGCTCGGATCGGACGGTCAGCCAGCGCTCGGATCACCTGACTGAGCTAGGATCAACAGCCTGAGCTTGGACAGTGACCCGTAGCTGAAACTCTGGTGGTTCACAGCTTCTGTATCATGCAAATGATAGGGGAGGGAGTTCTCTGTCAAACTCCGGTTAAAAGCCCTAGCAAGATCCACATCTGCCTCACAACCTCTGAGGCTTCATAGGCTCAGGACAAGCTCAGGTCACCCGCGGTGGAACAGCACACAAAGTTTTGGGCACTCGCTGGTTGCTTCAAGAGCGCAGTTTGTATTTGAGTTTAACCCGGTTGAAGTTATTGAGCTGAACGACATGGCGGATAACGAACCTAGATTTATCGTAACAGGGAAACCTAAATGGTACAACGACTCAAGCTACAAAGATGTTTTTGCATGTGCAAGCGCACAAGGACTCTTCGACTCTGTGGCCGATCTAATGGTGTGCAAGCAAGCCGAACTGTCTGAAAGCGAGCAACGGCGCAACCCAACAAACATCCACAAGACTATCAGGGACAAGGTGCTCCAAAATGCCAAATATATCAGGCAGGAACCGTCGGTCGAACTGTTACGTGCGCTTATGGACCTAGTGGACGTGGAAGGAGGGAACGGATTTGACTGTGTTGCAAATGTAGACAAGGTTGGCATGAAACACCTGCTTATCGCATCCGGTAACTACACGGTCTTCTATGTGCCACAAAAGGAGTTGAAAAACCCCAATGGTAAGAAGGTTATCCCGGTTGTCACGCAGTCCTTTGGAACCCACAATATCATGTTATACGACAAACACAGATCCATGATCGGAACCTACATCGTACAAATGCCGCAAATCGGCGAAGATCATGGGAAGACATTCTTCCTACAAGAGGTGCTGTTTGTTCCGGGACACAAAAGTCTCGAGTTGCTGAAGGTTGTCACCTGTAACAAGTACGAATTCTGGGACATGGCCCTAGAGATGCCCACGGACCTAAAAGCTCTTATGCCTTGCTTTCAACGAATCCATCCTTCCCAGCTACTGAGCAGCGACGCCAACCCGGGCACCCAGAGCAACAGCGAGGCCCTGGCTTCTCACATGAGCGAGATAGATCCCATGTGCTGCGTGGTAGGAACAGATGCGGCTGAATTGACAAAGAGCAAACGTGATAAGAGCCTGGATTGTCTCCGGGCAGAGCAAGTGAGATACAATTTGACACACTTCCGTTATGAGAACGGCGGAAAACCTACTGTCTATTACAAAAGGAACAGTGGGTCAGTGGATGGCAAGAAGACATGCCTGGTCCCGGTTGTCATCCTGAGACAGGGACAGTGTGATATACGTGAGCTCTATGTGTCCACAACGGTTAGGTTTTGCAGGGCCGTGAAACGAAGTTGTGTTAAGGGCAGCGGGGAGATAGTGAGCACTTGGCTTGACACGATAAAGGACTTGGAAAGGGATACTTTCATCCTCGGACCCGAGATGCATCAGGAGATATACAATCCTGCATTGACAGCCTTCATTAAACGTGTCAACCCAAACAGCTGGTGCAATTATACACCCAAACACATTGCTAGCACAGTTGGGGATCCTGTCGCAATCGAAGTTTTGGATTTGGCCATTAAATTCATGGACAGCAAGATCCCCAATGCGTTCGCAGTAGCGGGGCTGTTACATTGTCCCATGAAGAAAGTGCATGAATATCAGAGGTTTTGGAACGCGTACAACTCTGACACACGTGTCAACACTGCTGTACAGAAGACGCACCACGATATGATTTTGGCACAGATGGCACTGGACTGGACCAAGTTGGGACACATTGCCTCGAGTTACGGTCAAGTGAGATACCAGGGCGATGACAAGATGGTGCTAGCATGCAAAGCGTTGTACAAAGATTTTTCCGTGGACAACGCAGCCAAAGCTCAGAAAATGTGGCACAGCTTGATCAGACCTGACCCAAATAAGGACAAACTGTTGGTGCATCTGTATTCCAAAGCTAAGTTGCTCTTTATAAAACTCCGCACCAAGTACAAAAAAGTGAAGAAAGGGCTCAAGTCAAGAGGAGAGCCCGCCGAAGAAGCAGATGGCACCGATAGGCCTTCTAAACCTGCAGCCGAGGGAAAGGATCGCAACAAGTTCAAGACCGGAGTCCAGAGCTCTCTGTACTCTATAGCCATACCAGAAGCTGTTCCCATTTGTATGCGGGCTAAAGAACATGTCAACTCTGCTCATGAGTGAACCATGGCTGTCTGGTGAACATCTGAGGAGAGAAGCTGTTTGCACGCTCCTTGCATTAGACAACACTCTCCTGGACAGTAGACACAGCGTCATCCTTAAAGAGTGGGTCATTAACAATCACCGCGGGTCAATGTGCTCGATAGTCATAGCTTACAGGATAGACTCAGTAAAGCTCTTGTGGATTGCTTAGCCGTCACGTCCACAGAGCACTGGAAACACAAGATACTGATGTCCTTCCAGGGGGCCCTAAGTCAATCCATGGGGTTTTCGACCCAGACTATGCGTGACATTGAAAGGAACACTAGAGGTTTCCCTTGGCAAAAGACGTGGACATGGGAAACAATTACAACACACAAGAATACAAGAACATGCCTTCAAGAAAATGCCTTCAACCTCAAAGTCATTCGGGGCCAAGTTAGACATGAAAGCTCAGACTCCCAGGTCGCGACATCTACAACCAGATCACCAGGTACAACAAGCATATACCGTGTGGCCATGGAAGCGAGGCGATGAGGGAGAGTGCCATGAGGCGGCTGAATATGAGGGCCTCGGCAAGGACTTGGCAGCAACGATGGATAAGGACAAGATCAAGGGTCCTAATGAATACGATTACAGTGACAAATTCCTAGATGACGGTCCTACAGCGGAGGACAGTGGCAGTTCTGAGGAGGAGGCCGAAGAGGCATTCAGTGCGCAGCATCAAAGGAGGAGGAGGGCTGTTCGGAGGCCTAGGCGGTGTTTTCATTCAGAGTCCGAAGAAGAAGACTACCCTCGCCAACCCGGCTCTGGTGGTGACACCAAAGGGGATACTGTTGTGTTTAAGCGAGTACTGTCATCCTCCTCAGATGAGGAGTTGAGCAAACCCACTGTAAAGCGCCACAAACAAGAGAAGGAGAGACTTGTGAAGGAGAAACTGATTAGGGCTGAAAAAGAAACGTCTGACCCGCACCTTAAAAGAGAAGAGGAGACTAGAAAGAGACAGGATGGGTCCAAGAGGTGTAAAACAGTAAAGCCTAATAAGAACATACATGCCCCCCGGAAACAAGATTCCCCAACTTACAAAAATGAGCTTTCAGCCCCAGAGACGGATGACTCAGAGGTACCTTGGGGTGGGGTCAAGGCCAATATAAAATGCCCTACTTCCCCAGTCACCCAGGCCAGACAAGAAAAGAGAAGATCGCACAGTAAGACCCAAAAGGCCAGGCCTGACAATACGCCCAGCCAGAAACGTGAAACAGTACAGCAAGGGAAGACGCAGGGGTCATTCAGTAACTACCCCGTGCCTAAAGCTTCACGGTGGAGCCCTGGTGCTACACAGTCACAGGTGCCACGGTTACATGGAGAGGCTGCCAACTTTGATAATTTGACCAAGCAAGTTGTGTGGCCTAGTGACACTAGTGAATCTGATACGAACGACCGGAGGGATCCCTCAAGCCATCCGGACGGAGTCACCATCGGAGGACGAGGGCACGCCATCGCGGACGAGTACATCAGAGGACGAGGATCATTCAAGCCATCCGGACGAGAGTCCATCAGAGGATTCGGATTCGGATCTGAGGCCGAGGGTCACAACTGTGGACAGAGTCCATATCTTAGTGGTGAAAAGCCAAGAGCTCCAACGGGGGCCCAGCAGTGCTTCTATGATACGATATTTGGAGCGTCTGGCAAATGCTGTGTGCGCGTCTCAGTTGGAGGAACCTTGTTCGACTGTAGTACTGTCATCTAAATATTCGAGTCCGGGACCCAAGGTTGTGCCTAATACTCTGGATAGATATTTAGTCAGGAAATGATTGTTTGGAAGGCCTAGAAACCTTTATTCTACTCTGTATTTGTGTCTTCTGTTTAACCCCGCGATCTTAGCGCAACCTTCAACGCTTTTAACACCTTTTTGTTTGTTTTGCTTTTAAATTGTAAAAATGTTATCCTTTACAGTTTCAGCTTATTTCTACATCCCACATTTTCTGATATAAAACAAATATTAAAAACAGGTCAATTTGACCCTAATTGTGTCAGAGTCCATTTGTAGAGATATGATTGTAGGAAATGATTTGTAGGATATGATTGTTTGGAAGGCTTAGGAACCTTTATTCTACTCTGTATTTGTGTCTTATGTTTAAGTCTACTTTGCTGCAGGATATTCATGTTTTGTATAACGATTGAAATGGGTTAACTTCTTGTCATTGTTGTGTTCTGTGAGTATTGACCACGCTGTATGCAAACACATTAAAGTAAGTCACAGCCTTTGAGTGTCTGGAGTGTCGTTTGCATGTGCACGCCACATCCTTCCTATACCAATAAAGTTGACTCATAATCACAAGTTGAATTACTGTCACATTTATTATACGGTGAAAAGACAAACAATAAAACACATGTACAGCAAAGCTTTCTCACCAGAGGTTCAAATGGCAGCAGATTTCCTTGAATGTAAGCTACCCCACTGTTTTCATGATACTACACTATGCCCCGTGATAAATCAAGACATGCATACGTGACTGTGGACAGTGAGTAGAGACATAGATGAGAAGAGGGCAGTCAGCCTGCTGGCTCTTGCGAGTTTGTGAGGACTCTTGGGGAGTTCACACACCAGCATGTGATTTGAAACTAAAAACGGATTCGCTCCTTTAGTAGTGTGTCACGCTAAAACCTCGACATGCTCTGGAACAGATCTGTAAGCGATTCCACAGTGCCCTCGGGTCCCAGTAGAACCATCAGGATCTTAACGCTGTAATATGCAAAAGTGCACTCTGGAGTAGGTCCAGATTGGTTACACTTTGTGAACATTATGACTGGGGCCCACGTGGACATGGGCAAAATAGCGTCATGTGCGAAACAGTTTTTGTCGCGTCATGAAGTAACCTCGACCAGTGTAGTTGGTCTACACTGGGAATCTTACAGAGTGCTGAATTCTTGAGAGTCACCTTAGCGAAACCCTGCGCGGCAATCCAGTGTCGTCACTTCAAGCCTCCACAGTCTGAACATCTTGGCTTTCATCCTCAGTACAATGTCCCTAACCAGTGTCTTCAGCTTGACAGCGCGTAAACCCTCTACCGTCAAGTCTCGTTTGCAAGGCTTCGGTCGGCCGTACACCAGCACTTTAGAGCTACTTCTATCGTGAGCATCTTCCTCCTCACCCACGGCTGTCAGCCAGTTGGGTATATCGGATGCGTAATCCTTGAACGTGAAAAAGTTACCATCTAGGGTCGATATGCTCGGCGTGGTCCTTTCACTGGGACCGAAGCCTCTCAAGCGTTCAATTGCCGTGGCCAGTATGCACGATGCGGGTGTCTCGGGATTCATCGCTCGGAGCTGTTTGCACAGTTTCGAATGGGGTAAGTGTTTTGTCACCATAACAACACAGAGCCTGAGCAAGCCCTCGCAATGTTCGCCGAACATGGAGGACTGGGGCTTGTTGAAGTTCCTGCTGAGGTACGAGACGATGTCGATCATCACGGCTCCTCTACTGATAAGGATGTCCGTACACTTGGTCATGTGCGTGGGCAGAAGCTTCCACTCTAAAGCAGCTTTGAGCGTCAGAAAAACCTGCAGCAGTAATCCGTGAGCCGAGTTAGATGCGTCCGAAGTGGCCAACGCCAACACGTGCTTACATCCCTCGAAGAACTGTGCGTACTGAAAGATGAACACACCGTTGCACCTACAGCACTTAGAAAAGCCGTCTCGGGGACCGGCAAACATGAGAGGGAACGTTTGGGTCATGCTTTGTGACAGCAGGACTACGTTGTCCTTGAAACGTTTTATCTCTTTCCCGTTGTGACTCTTGAGAATGACCATGTGCGTATCAATCTCCCCGGGAATCTGCTTGATTTGTAGAATCACCTCACCCCGAGACTCTAAAGCCCGATTGTCGAGGCTCATCGACCCCGCGGACACATTGCCACCGTTGAGCGCGTCGGCACCCAGAACGCCAGAGCTCAGCATGTGCACAGGCTCGTTGCTCCAATCGCAGTTATGTGACGAATCGCCCGACGTGTCTCCAAGCGGGCGTTCCCTTGCTCTAGTGGGTAGCAGTTCCTCTGCCCGCTCTCGATGAACGGGCCCAGCGGTTGAAGTGCCCTCTCCCGGATCTACACAGTTCACTTTCAAGCGCCTGGCCTCGATCGGAATCTCCGTGTCCGCAACTTTGCGTTTGTTATTGATCTGGTACACATCAGCGAGTTCTTTGACCTTGTTCGAGTACCACTGGTAAGGCTGTATTCGACCAGGGGCCAGCCTCAAAATATCTATTCCGTAGTACTCTTTGACATTGGACGCGATTCTAGTCGGCGGACGCGGCGTCTGGTCATCGGTTTAGCGAGTCCCTCGGGGGCACAATCATCACTGACTATGATATCGGTCAATCTGTACTCCCCTGCGTGTACTGACAGCGGGAGCACTCTGTGTGGCACAGTTGCCACGCTGATGTCTCTACTCAAACACGTGTATCGTGCGAGGTTCAACAGTTCGGAAGGGGACATTCTCTCCTGAGGGAAGAGCGTAATGCACAGCGTTCCTATCTGGATAAACGCCTTGTCATTATTGTTCAGGGCCATGTGCGTGAGGTTTGCCCGTATCTGCTCGGCGCTAGGTCTCGAATCTTTGTATTTCGCGTGAAGGGCACGAGCGTCGATTGCTTTCATGTAGTTGAGTTCGAACGACAGATTGTTCTCGGCAATGTACACCCCAACCAATTTGGATAGGTTCTCCGCGTACGTCTTTTTACAAAACCCTGTCTCATTCCCACTCTTGTGCGGTATCAAATGTGAGCGATTGTACAACTCCCACATAACGCAGTACCAGCTGAACACATCGCTCCCTGTGGCGGCATTCAAGCACCACATGACCTCCGGCGCCATGTTACAGCAGTTGCCTCGTGTCTGATCTGGGGTAGAGAAGTTGCACGCCGTGCCAAAGTCGCTGATCTTGAACGCGAACGGCGCGGGCGTTCTATCTTTCTGGTGACAGACCAAGATGTTTCTGTGCGTGATGTCCCTGTGCTGGATGGCTCTCGATCGCAAGTAATCCAGTGCTCGTAGGGTGTCCAGTTCGACCATGGGCACAATAGTCGAGACGTTGCGAATGTTCAACATGAACTCCAGCAGTGAACATAGGGCTCTTTCCATGATGAGCACGGCTCTACCGCCCAACTGGTACCCGGGGATGTCACACCAAAGGCCGCCTAATGTGCGCAAGATGTTGCCGTGTTTCATCGAAACACCCATCATGACCTCTTCCACTTGTGAGGCAATGTGTGCATAGCGATTAAAGTCCGAGTCTATCTCAGGCCTGCTCCAGTTCACCATGTCTGGAAACAGGTTGGTTTTGCAACGAGGTCCTTGTCGAAGCGGAACGGTCACCCCAAAGCCTCCTCGCCCCAGAACTGTGTCCTTTGTGGTTATCAGTGGTCTATTTCGGGTGGCACATTCGAGGTCCTGGGGTATATCTGTGTAGAGACTCCATGGACTGGCTTCTTTGGTAGACCTTAGAGGCTTGTATATTCGCCCAAATCTGTCTACTGGTACGTTGGTGTCTTGGGCCTAGTCGTATCGTAGCTAAGGGCTAGGAAGCCGTCTAGTATGGGATACTGCTCCTGACGGACTGCCACAGTTGACGGATTATGATGTTGACACTTGGCGAACTCTGGGAATAGGGGGTCTTGGCGGTCGGTGAGCAATGCCCGCGTGTTTGAAGATGATGTTGGCATCCTGATTGTATGGAGTGCCATTGAAGTTGACTACTAGGAACAATACTATAGAGTCATACCGCTTGCGCTTGCCCATGATCCCCTTTTATGTATACAATTACGCGTGTCTTTCCCTCGATTTCTGGTTCCGTGTCTATACTCACCACCGCCACGTCACGGCGCGATGGGAGAAGCCTATTGAGCACTGTAACCGTGTCTTCGTGTTGGCTGAATGCTAAATCGCCACACTGTACTCCGAGCCAGTCCAGCACGCCGCGCAAGTCATTGTAACGCAAGGTCTTAACGTAAAACAGATTGTACCGCCCCACCAGATGCATCAGTTTGTCCAGGTTGTCTGGAACCTGTATCTGGGCCATTTTGGCGAGATCATCAACACCCGCGCGCCCCGTGTTCATATCTGGGTTAGTAAATAATACGAGATGAGCGGTGGTTCGGTTTCTCGCAGAGGAATTGTGTTCTCTGAAAACGCGTCGTTGTCGCTCTTTGAGTGCCTGATTGTGGCAGGTGCGCCAGCCACGGGTTTGCTGCACGACACGTTGAAATGCGAAAGCTCTCTCCAGACTACCTTGAAGCACTTGAGAGATATGTGGCAGAGAGCCGACACATTGTACACACCCAGGGCAGACCTAGAGTCTCTCCACACTATGGAGTGCGCTAGCACGGTGTATCGCGAAACCCAAATCCCCGAGTCGATAGTCGTGGACAATCGCAAACTCTCCAGATACTACATATATCTTTTGTTTCGTTACTGCATGAGTTCCGCGTGGCCTGTGACACACAACCGCTGGATCCGCATGTCTCACTGGGAAGCCAAGAAGCCCACAGCTCCTTTAGTCGACATACCCGCGAGCTGGCTCGAGACTAACATGTGTAACAACTACCCTTCGGCCCCACCTATGTCCCACGGCAACATCCCAGGGCCCAAAAACTCCAAGTGTCTTCGTCAGCCTCAGCAGCTATCCCAAGCTCTAGAGCGTGAGCGACATGCGTCAGAGCGTTGCAATAGCAAACACGTAGTCCAACGCACCAAAGCCTCCAAAGGCCCGGATACTGCCAGGAGTGCGTTTCACGGTGGATATAATTCCACAGTTGACAGTGAAGAGGAATATTGAGGGTACAGTGTCTAGCTCGTGTTGAACATTTCGGAATTGTCTGTGGCTGAACACACTCTCAGGGGCTGTGCATCCGACGAGAGGGGCTGCGCATCCGACGACAGAGGCTTTTCATCTGGAACGAGAGTAGACAGGGGGCAGGGTTTAATGTTGGGATCATATTAAGCTGCCTCTGTAAGGCTACTAACAGTTGTACACATCACATCAAGCTGAGTACAAAATCAAGGACAATGGATGGGCCTACCCGGGGACAGGATATCCGCGATCAGCGTGAGCTACTCCGGAATGTGGAGAGAGAGCAGCCGGAACACTACGCTGCTGCGATCCCGGGACAAGATATCCGTGATCAGCGTGAGCTCCTCCTGAATGTGGAGACACAGAATACAGAATGTAACACGGCGCATCGCAGAGTTGAACATGCAATCACAACTGACGCACAGCACAGTAGCAACATGGTGTGTGGTGTGTGCCTGGACGTGGTGTCAGCCAAGGAAAACCCCCAAACTGTAGTCACTGCTACTGCCTGAAGTGCATCCAATCGTGGAAGCAGGTCTCATACAGAAACAAGCAAACCGGTATGTCGTGTCCAGAGTGTCGAACTGTATCACGTTATTATCTCAAGAGTCGTCAGTGGGCGGTAGACGAACCCAAGAAGCAGATGTTGATTCAAAGATATAAGAATCAGATGGCAGCCATACCGTGTCGATACTTTCGTCGGGGAATGTGCAGTTTGGGACCTCAATGCTTTTACAAACACGAGCCCGAACAAGAGCACCAAACGGGGGCTAGTATGCAGTTTCCGCAACACCTGAGAGTCCAGCGCTGGTGTCCACAACCCTTGAGAGCTCACGAGCAGTTTCCACATACAATGGGAGTTAATCAGCCTTTTTCCCAGGCCTTGGGAGGCCATCATCCGGTTCCACAGTCCGTGGCAGCTCACCAGCTGTTCAGCCCATGGGAGCTCACGATTAACCCATGGGAGATCATCAGCCTTATCAATAGTCCACGAGGCCCCAGACGCAGTGTCAACAGACCATCGAATCTCGATTTTAGCCCACGAGAGCCCAGCAGCCATGTCAACAGTACAATGGGATCTCCATTTTAGCCCACAAGAGCTCATTTGCGTATTCACGTGTATATGCCGAAGAGGACGTGGATCGAAATATCCTGAGTATCAGATTGCTCACAGACCAGTTGTTGCCTTGGTGTCATCAGGAGCCCACTGTTATTGCTGGCCATAACATAGCCAAGGGTTATAGCTTTTTCCTGTATGTCAGTATCCCGTGCTTGTGTCATACTTGAGTATGTACCTTGTGTTTAACATTTCTCTTGACACAACCTTGTCTTTTGTTTGTTTGTTTCTGCCATAATGTGTTGTGTATTTGAATACCGATGATTAAAGGTGTTGTCATTGACATGTCTCAGTTATTGTACAACGTGTATTTACTATGGAGGTGATTGACTATTGTCAAGTACTCAGGTGCTTTATGAAAGTGCAAAAGACGACAAGTGTTAAAATAAACATAAGCAAGCACATGCGCTCCAGGCACCAGGTTTATTTTGCAAAAGTGAGGTACATAGATTGTTGTCCAGGCAAAAAGTTCAAAATATATGAAGTACAGAAATAAAAAGGCCCTAGGTACATGCACTCCGGGCTCTAGGTTTGCCAAAAGTGAGGTATATAGTTCTTGTACACGTAAAAAGTTAAAAATACAATAAGCACAGAATAAAAAAATTAAACACACCAGTGGTCCCAGACAACTAATACCTGCCACTGTAGCTACAAACACGTATGCTAAAAGACACATTGATGCACCTGAACAAGATTGAGGCTCAAATTACACCGTGTGGTGTATTCACAATTACTGTACAACCTTTACAAGGCCGTGTACGTCTCGGTGTTTGTGTAAACACACTGGACACATAACAGCAAGTACATGTGCTCCTGGCACCAGATATTTTTTCCAAAAGTGACGTAAATAGATTTTGTCCAGGCAAAAAGTTCAAAATATATGAAGTACAGAAATAAAAAGGCCCTAGGTACATACACTCCGGGCTCTAGGTTTCACAAAAGTGAGGTATATAGTTCTTGCGTACGGAAAAGTTTAAAAATACAATAAGCACGGAAGTAAAAAAAAATTAAAACACACCAGTGGTCCCAGACAACTAATACCTGCCACTGTAGCTACAAACACGTAATACTAAAAGGTCAAAAGACACATTGATGCACCTGAACAAAATTGGAGGCTCAAATTAGACCGTGTGGTGTATTCACAATTACTGTACAACCTTTAAAGCATGTACCTCTCTGTGTTTGTGTAAACACACACGCGGGCATATCCTTAGCTTTTCCTTTGTGACGATGGGCAAACTCCTCAACAACATTAACAGACCCACCTTTTGGAACACTGGGGTCAGTGAATATCTCGTCTGCAACCTTGATGTTCAGATGGTAATTCATATCATGTTTTGTCTTGACCTGGGAGACGTTAGGAGTCACACTACTTATTCCAATCTTAGAAGCCAAGAAAGCTATAAAATGAACAAAAGTAGAACCTTCGGAAGGCTTACAATCCAGTACCACTTTGAGCTCCCTGGCCTTGACGCGTGTACTGAGCTGTAAACCACTGACTCAGATAGTACGCCATATGTTTGAATTCTGGAGTATCTGTATAGCTGCTCAGTTCGGTATCAACCAGAGGCTGACTACCCTCGGGGTTGCCCCTTTTTCCCGCTAACATCAGTGCACCACATAGCCAAGATGATCTGTTTCGTCAACACAAAGCAGCCCCAGTGAAACCTGTAGAAGCCAAGGGTCACACCAAACAACTTTGGCAGGTGGTCATCGTGGCCGATCATATCCTCCATTGTTAGTGGAGTATGGGTTGCCACAATAACTCGATCCCAAAACCCGGGCACGTGAGAGATGCAGACATATCGGTTGGCCATGTCCACTGGCATATATTTGTTTGGCCAGTACTTGAAGCTCATACTCTCTTTTTCATCTCGGACAAGGGCCTCGAACGCTGTGTGGATGAAAGCATAATGATGAGTCTCAGGTGCATTTCCCGAGGGTAATGTAGACACCAGATGAAAAAATCAATAAATTGCACTCACCGTGGTCCAGATCCTTCTCACTGGGGGGCTGGTCCTGAGTCAAGATATGCTGCACATGTCTGTTGATTGCCTCTTTGGTCTTGAACAGGTCATTGCTATTGCGCTCAAGGTCCCAATCTCCCACGTTGTCCAGATCAGGGCAACTGGTGAGGCTGTTTGTGGTGGTACTCACTATGCCGTTTTTTGGTTT
Source organism: Perca fluviatilis (assembly GCF_010015445.1). NCBI lineage: Eukaryota > Metazoa > Chordata > Actinopteri > Perciformes > Percidae > Perca > Perca fluviatilis. Next base: position 882,861 of record NC_053131.1, read on the forward strand.
TAGTTTGCACAGCCTACATGGTTGACCACTGCGGTAACAGAGTGTGCAGGTAACACAGTGGCACTCACATTGTATGGCCCTGTTGTGCTCAATCTGGTATGAATCACAAATAACAGCCCTGTTGAACATTGTTTTACATGTGGAACACAAGACCAATTGTGTCACATCATTCAGCAGTGTGTCAGAGGTCATGGTACCCCGGTCTGCATGCTCTTGCGAGGGGTTTGGTGTGGGTCGTTGATAGGTGCTAGCCGGTTCACATTGAGGTGGTATAGGGACTATGAATGAATCATGCATCACTGCCTGGGGTATATATGTATTGACATTGCGGTGTGCACTGATGTGGGGTTGGACTAGAGATGTTTGAGCCCCTTGTTGATGAGGGTCTTGCTGCCCTAGTGAGTGCACAGGGGCCTGCTGCTGCTGGTAGAGTACAACATCGTGGTCTTGGGAAGTTTGCTGCCCCCCCACGTCATGTATAAAGTTCATGTCCACGTTTGGTTGGACTAGAGATGTTTGAGCCTCTTGTTGATGAGGGTCTTGCTGCCCTGGTGAGTGCACAGGGTGCTGCTGCTGCTGCTGCTGGTAGAGTACAACATCGTGGTCTTGGGAAGTTTGCTGCCCCCCCACGTCATGTATAAAGTTCATGTCCACGTTTGGTTGGACTAGAGATGTTTGAGCCTCTTGTTGATGAGGGTCTTGCTGCCCTGGTGAGTGCACAGGGTGCTGCTGCTGCTGCTGGACCACAGGCTCTTGCATTTGGGCCCTTTGCTGCCCCCCAACAACATTTAGAAAGTCCATGTAATCGACTGTGAAAGGCTCCTCCTGCTGTAGCTGGTGGACCAAAGGCTCTTGAAATTGGACCCTTTGCTGCCCCCCAACAACATTTAGAAAGTCCATGTAATCGACTGTGAAAGGCTCCTCCTGCTGTAGCTGGTGGACCAAAGGCTCTTGAAATTGGGCCCTTTGCTGCCCCCCCACGTTATTTGTAAAGTCCATGTAATCGACTGTGAAAGACTCCTGCTGCTGTAGCTGGTGGACCAAAGGCTCTTGAAGTTGGGCCCTTTGCTGCCCCCCAACGTTATTTATAAAGTCCATGTAATCGAATGTGAAAGTCTCCTGCTGGTGGATCACAGGCTCTTGAATTGGGTCCCTTTGTTGCCAACACGCACTCTCCGCAGATATGTGGAGCATTTGCAGTAAAGCCCCTTCTGCAGAAGGGGCTGTTGCATTGGTTGTGTACTGGAATCCAGGGGCTGTCGACGTATATAAGTTGGGTGTATTATCATTGTAGGGTGAAACGCTTTCGAAATCTGTTGTGGTGAAAAGTGCATGTCTTTCTTCGTCTTGCAAACTGTTTGCAACCTCGACGTCGGTTTGCCCATAGGCAATTATCCGATTTTCAGCAATAGGGACAACCTCCCTGTAAGAAGAAAGAACACGTTACCACTTTAAACTGACATTGGGAACTTTCTGGACAAGATATGAACATTTTACATACGTTTCACATGCAACGTCTGCCATCTCCTTAGACACAGATGTAGTTTCCACAGTGTTGTTTGAGGGAGATGACGGGGACCCTCTGGGCTGTTCGTTGGGCAAAGCATGCTCAGACGCAGGGGTGGTTTTAGGCGGAGACTTTGACATCTCGGGCTGTTCGGCAGAGACCCTCTCATCTGTAGGTAATGACTGTGACATGTCAGGCCTTTCAGTTTGCACAGTATCGTCTGGAATCGATGACTGGGACATTTCATTGTCACTATCAGAGCTGCTGGGCTCGGGCTGTTCTGCAGAGACCCTCTCATCTGTAGGCAATGACTGTGACATGTCAGGCCGTTCGGTTTGCACAGTATTGTCTGGTATCGATGACTGGGAACTTTCATTGTTACTATCAGAGCTGATGGGGTCATCACGTGGGTTTCTAGGACTGGAGGAGCACGTGTGGCCAGTGTTAGTGCTGGGCCTATTGTGCCTGGAAGAGCTACATGATCCACGTTCGTTATCACGACTGCTATGGTTCACCTCTTTGTCAGCATTACTGTCCCGTGGCTTATCGCGCCTGTTCCGCGTGACCCATGCGCCTGTCCCGGTGACCTATCGCCGCTCGTCCCGTGACCTATCGCCTGTCCCGCTGACCTATCGCGCCAGGAAGAGCTACGCGATCCACCATCGTTATCCTGTCTGTGACGCCTATGGTAGTTTCCAGGCTGGTTTGACTGCCAGGATGCGAGCCTTCCAGAAAGCGCATTGTTGCCACTACAAGCCGGAAACTGCCGAGAATGGTAGCCACTGTTTCTCAGCTGAGAAACAGAGGCTACGATTCTCAGCTGAGAATCGTAGACACCGTTTCTCAGCTGAGAATCGTAGACACCGTTTCTCAGCTGAGAATTGTAGCCTCTGTTTTGGGGATGAACTTGGGAGCCATCATATGGTGCAGAGTAATTGCTTGGTGTTCGATTGTAACCACCTTGATTTACCTGGTAACCGGTTGGCTGAAATGTTGACCTTGGAGGTGACTGAAACCTGGCTCTATCGCGGAAGGACTCTCTATCTCGCTGGTGCACAGGATTAGTTTGCACAGTATTCGAGTCTTGAGTGTTGATCAAATCCCGGTGTCCTTGACTAAGCCTACCTTCATTTTCATATTGTGACCTCAGGAATGTCCTACGCTCTGGAGAGGCCATTGTGTCGTTCCACACACTGAATCGATCTCCGATGTTGAGATTATTAGCCATTGTGTTCACAGCTGTGACTCTTCACGTTTCAGTAGCAATGAAACTACCCAAAGCCCTGTAAGTAATTTTATACAAAGCTCCTCCTAAAACTTCAAGGTCAGTGGTTGCGGTACACACCCCATGAAAAATGCTTCTGTAAAGGACTGCCGGATGATGCGTCCAACCAAACAGCTGTGTCTCCAACCACTGCGGAGGGGTGTCCGACCAAGGCTGTCCGTCCAACAGAGTCTGTTTCTCCGGTAAGGGCTGTGTGTCTGCCAAAGAGTAGAGACGATATTGGGATTACATTAGGTTCACCGTGGTGTATATGGTGTTATATATATATACATATAGATGTGTGTGTGTGTGTGTGTGTGTGTGTGTGTGTGTGTGTGTGTGTGTGTCCGTGTTTCAACAAAGGTAAAGAGGAAATGTGGAAGGAAACTTGTAACTCCTCCTGTTTCTTGTGGTCAAATGTGATCTGTTTTCAAAAAGGTTTTTTTTTATCACCAGGTGTGGTTTAATTTCAACCACATTTTCACAAACCAATACCATGATCGCTGTTAACGGGTAAATGAATGATGCTATTACTACTTACATTGATTGTTTATTTTAGTATTATAACGTGTCAAAACAAGAACAAGTTACAACATGTCAAAAAGCTTCAAAAACAGAAAACATTGGTCATAAAACTTGTGAAGCGAAATAACAACTTGGAAAGTATGACAAAAACATTGGGGGAAGACGATAATTTAAATTTAAGGTTAGGCCCAGAAAACAAAAGGATGCGTGGTTAACAGAATGACAACACAAGGGTTAAATTCATGACACAGAATCAAGATTCACAAATGTTTTTCTATAGCATTTGCACAAACATCCTCCTTACAGTGAAAGGTCACAGTCGCTTTAAGTCACACACAGGACATTGTGGTACATTGTCGTGTCAGATGTTTACTCTTTCAAGTCTGGCGATCTTACACAGTACATGGTGCATCAAGTGAAAATGTTCTGAAACTTTATGAATACCGTATTGCACACAAGACATTTGTTGTTGCATGTGCACACCAGGTGGTTACACTCTGATACCAAGGTCATATAAGTGTGATATTGTCAAATCGAAACATTGCATTTTCGCTTAGGTCAAAGTCAGACGTTGTAGAATCGGGCAATGTTAAGCCCCACTCGAAATGTGATCCTTGATTATCCGCAAGGAAGTTAGTCATCTGTATCTCCTCAAGCTGCATGCTTTCATCAAGCTGGAACATTGCATTCTCG